>NC_134404.1:47590494-47890494 GCF_038048845.1 Mixophyes fleayi
CTATACTGTCACAGTGGAAAACCATCCTGGGACCGTAAGACAGTACATTTCATGGTTTACAGTATACATAAACTGGTCTGCAGCAATGCATCAACTTCCACTGTGCAGATACTGGTGTAGGATAGATTTACACACATACGTTGATTTCAAAAAATCAATTCCTAATTTGCTTTGGTCAGGGTCATGGTCAGACCATTAAACACAGTCACAGCTGTTTTTCTGTATGTCACAATCAGTATGTGCAACATTGAACATTGTTACAATTACTAGGAATTTTGATCTAGTTGTTACTTTATGACTTCATGCTTTTAGCTCGGTCTTTAGGTCATATTGTATTTATAATAGTATTTGCACGATTGGTTTTATTGTGCTGCACTGAATTTTGCAGTGACATTATACTTTTATTATATAGTCCTATATCATATTACATTGTTTTCATCCGTATGAATGTATATATATATATATATATATATATATATATATATATAAATATATATATATATATATATATATATATATACAAACGAAGTGGAACATTGAATCCACCATGACTTCACCATTAAAAGAGGCATTAGATGGAATAAAAATGCTCGGTGAGTAAAGGTCATCTTCTCACAACAGTAGCAACCAAAAAAAGGGACTAGTCATATGTATAAAGTCCCCCATACAACACCAACATAGTGCAATTTTCACTTATATAGTAATGCCAATATCAAACACACAATGTTAGCTCTTGTTGCAGCACAGAGAGAATCTCTCCATGGAGGATCATTAAGTTGAACAATTATCCTTTAAGGATAATGTAGCAAAAGAAATACTAGTGTGACATTCAGAATTCTTCATTCAATCGCCAAGAGGGAGAGTATTCAATTTGTGAATCCAACAAGTTCCTGTTGTAGAAGAGTCCTATCATTATCCCCAACTCAAGGGGGTGTATATGATCAATCTGACAACATTTGAGCTGGACCAATGTATGTCCTTTTCCCCAAAAATATCTAGCAACAGGTAAATTTGAAAGGTCAGACAATGATGTCATTGTAGACTGTGTCTTCTTAATAGAGGCCCTATGTTGGGTCAAACATTCCTTCAGCATGCGCTTTGTCTTGCCAACGTAGAGTAGGTCACTCATTTAAGAACATATACAACGTATTTACTCTCACAAATTCAGCCAAATGTCGAATACTGTGTGTAAAGGGCTAGCCAATGATCAGATGCTTGCAATTAACAGTGATAAACACCTGGTTTGAGTGATAACGTAAATCTGGACCTCTTTATTTTTACAAAACAAGGTTTTGTTTTAATCGTCCTTGATAAGGTGGAATCTGTTCCACACTCCACAAAATATTGTCCTATGTTCGCACCTCTGGGAAGAGATAGAGATAACGTGAGCACGTATTTCAACTGAATATCTTTAACAACTGACAGCTAGAAAGTCAAACATATGCAAAGCTGTAATGGCTCCAAATTAAGGATTCTTTGATAAATGTAAAGTTTGATGTATATAACAGATATATGAAATAAAAATAATACGTTAAGACATTGACAATGTATTGACTATAATTTCTGGTCCATTTAATGGTAAAAAAAAAAAAAGAATCAGTTGGTTTAAAATCTAAGAAGTGCTGTATTGATTCCAAACTTTTGCACGCCAGTGTATATATATATATATATTGTATTCTTGCAAACAATTTAAGAAGTTCAACTCTCTGAACATTTTTCACAATTAGCCTTTTTGTGGCTAGACAGAGAGTTTCTTTATCTTCCAGTAGATTATCACAGCATGTGTTATGGAGTCTACAATCGTTTAAAAGAAATTGCGTTTGAAGCATAGAGGGAATAAACATTACTAGGGAGGCACATTTTGAATTTTAATTATTATAAATTTCCATATAAAACATAATATCTAGGATTTATACAGATCCAGTAAATGATGTTGATGTTGACAGTTATTAATTCTCCTAATGTTACATTATGCATTGTGTGCAAATTATTTGGTTGAAGACACAATTATTAATGAAAGAATGTTCAAGTGTTTGAGTTCACACCCAAAAAAAGATTGTTACAACAACAATCCTGCCCCCCCCCCCTATACCCTGCACACACACTGCTGTTTAAACAATTGGCAATCACGTTCCCCTGACACGTGAATTGTGTCCACTGAACGTAAACTAATACACTAAAGGTCTGGTTTAGCACAAGTGGACTTTCAGTTCTATGAATACTGATTTGTCATTCTAACGCAGCCGAATGCATTATCCGTCTAGATTTCCCAGAACTAGTTAAATTGTATGTCATTTCCGAAGATATAGAGATAATTTATATGTCAATTTACTGATGCAAATAAAATAAACAATATAAAAATAAAATAACATGAGATAAATAATTCACACAATGGGCATGAGGGACAATTCAGAGATGGCAAAACTGCTCTCAATTGGATCTGACTGTCACATTAATGCAGATGACTGCATTACTTTGTATCCCAATTCTAATTGAATTTTATACCATTTTTTAAGAGACAGATGTGATGTATTCTTGTATTTACTCATTACTTACAAATAAAATAACATGATATATAGAATTCAAGCAGCATTTAATACAATGCATAAATTTAAACCCTTCATTCGCGGGATAGGGATATTAACTGAAATATATTTCTACTTGCATGAATTGTTGTTTATTGTAAATGATTAAAATTGGGAGAAATACAGAAATAAATCCCCCAGCACACTGCTATAAGCAGTAAAAGAACTGCTATTGCTGCTTGTACATAAAAATGCAGAAAACTCAGTTACACACATTTGTAAATGCATGCTAAGCCCCCTGTCCCATCAAGGCGCTTCTGCTAATAGGGTGGTCCTAACTCTAAACAATGAGAGTCCCTATTTTTGGGTCATATATGTGTTTTTAAATCGAGAGCTAACTTACCAAGAGGTACCCCAAAAACCTCCAAATGTCAATATAGCACCAGCACTCCCCTTAGCTACTGATACCAGAACCTTTCTGGATAATCTCACTCTTTCAAGCACCTGCTGGGATCAACATTAACCTGTTTGTTTGTTGGGCACAGAGCTTGTTAACAGAGAGTTAGCAGAGATTGCGTTGCCCGGACAGATGCCGCTGGCAGAAGGTTTGTACAGACTCCTTGGGTGGACCAACATTAGTTTGCACTGCTTTGTAGGGAGCCTTCACTTCTGCCTTCTGGTCTAAGCAATGGCTCTAAGGGTGGGTAACGTGTATTCAGTATAAGTAGTCTGTAGTCTGTCTAATAGGGAGTTATCAGTTAGCTAAATTACCATCTCATGTATCTGCAAGCTACACATACCTTTATAGATGCTGCATTATTTCTTGATGAATCCACCTGAAATGGTAAACAACAGGTTGCCGGACAGGATGCATATCCTAAGTACAGTGGGCCACTTTGTGCATTAAAAAATATGGGAATGTGTGTCACAGACTCACCTGTCTATACTCTGACTTGTCTATACCATGAACAGTGTGGGCATTGATAGATGTAAATCTGTGTTGATTGGTGCAGGGATTTACAGGCAGGCATCTGCTTGGAATCCTGTTGCATTATTGTGCTAATAGCTACTGGGAAGACTACAACTCCCAGCAACCAGCGGGGCAGGAAGTGATGTAAGAAGAGGGCATAAATGCCTCTTTGGAGCAACTATTGCCTTCTCTCTGGTAGGAGAAATTTGCATTAGAAGGAGACAAAACAAGGTTTCTTCTGTACCAGGGAGCAGGCTAGCCACTGCATAACCCTAGGAAATCATTTATTAATGGTTGATTGCAGGATTGGATACTTTATTCTATATATTTATTGTGCATTTAGTTCTGTTTTATTACTGGATAATATTTTGGATCTATAGCTGCACATTACCTTCACAGTGCTTGGTGATTCATTTATTTGATTTTCCTTTCGTTTCTGCATTTGTCTAATGGCAGGCGGACTGGTTAAATGTCAGTCAATATTGGACTAGATATCAGTTAAATAGGTAGGTAGACATGTTTCAACAACAAATGCCATTTGCTAAAGCCCTACCTTCATACTTGCTCCCTATACACCTTACTTCCAGCTTAGCACTGGCTATGTTCTGTTCTAGAGAATAAAATATTGCACTGAGACCTTATGTGATAGTCACTAGTATTTCATACAAACTACACAAAATGATATGTGCACCAGGATATTTATACAACCAGACAACAGTGCTTTTATCTATACACCAAACATTATTCTAATTACAATTATATATTTTATCTGACATCTTAAAAGTATGTCTAGTTGAGGTTCAATATTTCAATATTTGCTCTTTGTTTCTCTAAACAACTGATACCGTGTGAATAAATTTACATTATTTAAGTCATATACCAGGAGTGTATGAGATGAACATGTGCAGTCTATCATTATAAGTGGAAGCAGAGTTGCTGTCTGTGGTGCTGAAATGTTTGTCCATGTGATATTCCTACTAAATCTGATCTTCTAAATGGGATCAGTGATGTCCAAAAACTCCTTGTTGTACACTGCCTTCCCGTTCCAGAGACTGATGTCTGTTCTTCGAACCACGTTTTCACTAATGCCTCCATTCCAGATTCATTTGGACAGTGCAGTTTTTTTAACAATGAATATTTGTTCATTTAAATTGTCTGCTTATACATCACTGCACACTGACTGACACAGGCCACTATGCTGGTCATAAGAACTGTCTATTTAATTGACAATATCTTTACTGGTATTGCTGTATATATTGAAAATGATAGACATAGCTTATAAAGGACTGTTTGCATTATGGATCTTTTCCATATATTTATTGTTTTTATATTTTATTTTACTGGATATCTTTTGAATCCATAGCTGCACATTACCGTCAGGTGATTGGTGATTCATGCTTGTCTTTCTTTTCTTTTTCTTTGTTTTTTTTTGTCTAAAGGCAGGTTGACTGGTCAAATGTCAGTCAAAACTGTAAGAACTATTGTGGGGTTACACCAGCAGTGCTGGGAAGGGGGTGGCAGGGTACATCTGCAATAATTGTCTACCATTTCCTGCTAACTCCTAAAAGATAGTAAAGTAACTTGTTACTCTCTTGCTCCCTTCACAGTTGGATTAACAGTGCTCACTTGTGATAGTTGCAGGTAGTGTAGTTGGTCTGGAGTGTTCATTCATGTAACTTGGTGGGGCTCTGCTGTTGCATCTAAAATTGAATGCAGTGGTGGAAGTGGAAATTTAGAACTGGTGGTATGAATAATGTAATGGGAATGCAAGTGAATGGAATGTGATAGCGTTACAATGAAGGCTGTAGAAGAGGTAGCGGGTATGGCGTACCCCCTTATACACCCCCACGTCCACTACTGATTATATGTAAGCATTACTATAACTATGTAGAGCAGTGAGAGTAGGGATGATTTACACAATAGATAGCAATTATATAAATAAATATAAATGACATCAAATCAACAGAATACAAATATAAGCGCTATGAATACATGACACAGAATCTTATAAGTTTGGCAGCACGGTGGCTTAGTGGTTAGCACTTCTGCCTCATAGCACTGGGGTCATACATTCGATTCCCGACCGTGGCCTTATCTGTGTGGAGTTTGCATGTACTTCCCATGTTTGCGTGGGTTTCTTCTGGGTGCTCCGGTTTCCTCCTACATTCCAAAAACATACTGGTAGGTTAATTGGCTGCTATCAAATTGACCCTAGTCTCTGTCTTTCTGTCTGTCTCTGTGTGTGTGTATTAGGGAATTTAGACTGTAAGCTCCAATGGGGCAGGGACTGATGCGAGTGAGTTCTCTGTACAGCACTGCGGAATTAGTGGCGCTATATAAATAGTTGCTACTGATGATGATGATAAGTTGTTGTCCTTAACTGTGTGGTAGAAAAGGCTGTAAAAAATAAGAAGAATGCGGTAAGAGTGAACAGGACGTCTGTCTGCCATTAAACCTGCTTAGATGGATCCTCAGGAGCGCGCTATTTAAGTGATATTTGAAAACCATAAGTGTAGGAGATTGTTGGACATTAGTAGACAGTGAATTCAATGAGACATGGATTAATCAAGTCCCAAAAGGTAAAGATGACTTCAGTGTTCCTTCTGATTTTACTGTAGGGGGAGTGTGAGTATATTATTCCTTATAATATACAGGTTTCAATTTGAAATAACTAAGTTGCTTGTATGAGTTGATCCTCTTATCCAGGTGTGCTGTGTATTCACAGGGAGGTATACAAAGAGAAAAGTAATATACGTAGAGACATCTATGAATATGCATGTTACATGGGTGCACTGCGATTAGTTTACATACATGTCCAGAGATTTTACTCAGGTATGTTGTAATTGTTATGCAACAAAACAACACGTGTAATTCATGGGTTGAGATGGATGTTCTGGTAGCCATGGACCTGAGAGAGTAAAGCGATAACACCAGTATGATTCAGGTTAAGCGTCTGATGATATAATTTACTACAATAGATGGGTAGATAGGTGGGGAACTGAGCTTGCTATCAGGATGAGCGGTTCTGTATTTTAAATATTAAGTGCAAAATAAAAAGGAGCCCATTGGGTTGATAGGACATTCTGTTCTTCTGAGACTGTGTCCCTAACATTTGTTGTAATATCGAGGCAGAAAAAGATGATATAATAAGTAATCTGACATGATGGATCCTCAGGAGCGCGCTATTTAAGTGATATTTGAAAACCATAAGTGTAGGTTGGATCCTCAGGAGCGCGCTATTTAAGTGATATTTGAAAACCATAAGTGTAGGAGATTGTTGGACATTAGTAGACAGTGAATTCAATGAGACATGGATTAATCAAGTCCCAAAAGGTAAAGATGACTTCAGTGTTCCTTCTGATTTTACTGTAGGGGGAGTGTGAGTATATTATTCCTTATAATATACAGGTTTCAATTTGAAATAACTAAGTTGCTTGTATGAGTTGATCCTCTTATCCAGGTGTGCTGTGTATTCACAGGGAGGTATACAAAGAGAAAAGTAATATACGTAGAGA
Organism: Mixophyes fleayi; assembly: GCF_038048845.1. Lineage (NCBI taxonomy): Eukaryota > Metazoa > Chordata > Amphibia > Anura > Limnodynastidae > Mixophyes > Mixophyes fleayi. The sequence goes on from NC_134404.1 coordinate 47,597,505, forward strand.
CATCTATGAATATGCATGTTACATGGGTGCACTGCGATTAGTTTACATACATGTCCAGAGATTTTACTCAGGTATGTTGTAATTGTTATGCAACAAAACAACACGTGTAATTCATGGGTTGAGATGGATGTTCTGGTAGCCATGGACCTGAGAGAGTAAAGCGATAACACCAGTATGATTCAGGTTAAGCGTCTGATGATATAATTTACTACAATAGATGGGTAGATAGGTGGGGAACTGAGCTTGCTATCAGGATGAGCGGTTCTGTATTTTAAATATTAAGTGCAAAATAAAAAGGAGCCCATTGGGTTGATAGGACATTCTGTTCTTCTGAGACTGTGTCCCTAACATTTGTTGTAATATCGAGGCAAAGAAAGATGATATAATAAGTAATCTGACATATTATATATCTATGGCTCTAAAAACCCTGTTTGGTGTTTACATATTATTTTCTTACATCATGCAATAAATTGAACGTAATTGGAAATTGTTACCACTGATCAACACCAAATTCTCTGCAATGTGAAATAAAAATAAAAAAGCAGCCTAAGTATTCATCCATTCTGCTAAAAATCCAACTAAATAGATCCTGGTACAATTTGTTTGTCTCCAAAGGTCATATTTCATTGATCAGTGGTGAGCTGCATATAATGACAGTGTTTCATTCGATTTAATAATAACTACACCTGTATGTGAGATTGAGGACAGGCTGAAGCACTCAGGAATAGATCCTAGGACTTCCAGAGGAGAAGACTAGAACTGTGATTTAGGGATCATGTAAAGAAAAGAGATTATGTTTCACGGATGCTTTATATAATGTTATAGAACGCGGGACACCTTTGTTTATAAAAACGTCACCGATGACGTCCGTAAGGAGGATGGAGCGCGTTTGACTGTTAGGTTTCAAAGTTACCTTAGTCAGTATTTACGCCGGCTTTCCTAGGGCGCAGAGTCTAACGGCCCTCCCAGTCTTCTCCAAGAACCGCCGCAAGGCAGGGTGGGTTTTGCTGCCGGAGAACCGCAGGTCACGACCCCCAGGTTAGCCTACTGACGTAAGGAGAGAGTTCTATGAGATGGACAAGCAGAGGTACGAACAGGTCTACAGGGAACTGATGACCAGGTTCACTAACCGTATATCTAGAAGGTAGCAGCCTGGAGTAGAAGCTGGTTGGTATGCAGGAAACAATCCACTGTGTAGCCCCAGGGGCAGAAGGGTAGTCAGGAACACAGCCGGTTTGGTACACAGGAGTCAGTCCGATATGCAGTACCAAGGGTGAGGCAGGAGAGTAGTCTGGGAGTTAGCCGGTTCGGTACACAGGAGTCAGTCCGATATGCAGTACCAAGGGTGAGGCAGGAGAGTAGTCTGGGATATAGCTGGTTCGGTACACAGAAGTCTGTCCAATATGCAATTCCAGGAATGAAGCAAGAGAATGGTTAAGAGAACAGCCAGTTCGGTACACATGAGTCAGGAGTAGCAAAAGGGAAGCACAGGGGAGACAGGAGCACAGAGAACACAGCCAGTAGGATTTGAATTCCCCGCCCAGAGATCAGCTGACCTCCGCCGGGACCTACCCGGAAGTACGGCGGTACAGAGCGGGGAATCGGCGCTGGATCAGGTAAGCGCCGTGACATTGACACAATTTTTGTTTTATATCTCTGATTATATATACAGTTTGTTAAACTAAAGATATGTTGGTACATTTTATTAGTTTCACATTATATGTATTCATACCAAGATCCTGTTTTGAATCTGCACTATAGACACTAGTTACAACACACACCTACCAATTTGGATTGAGAATCAATTGTTTTCAACACTATATAAGGAATCACTTTAGACCCAATCCCTGAGCTTAGAGAAAGACCCCAGGGGGGGGCTAAAACGCGGAGGAAAACATTTGAAGATATTGGCAGGCCCTATTTTGGATAAAACATTTTTTGAAACAAGGACACACAGTTTCCTGGGATACCTGTGTACGTGGGATATTGTTACATAGCCTTTAAAACAAGAATCCAGTGCAAATGTTTATTAATAACTTATGAAGGGGACAACATGGTTTGACATATGTCTTAAAGACATTACTGATTTTGGCATTGCTAGCATTTTATATCTGTAGAATAAAGGACAATTTGTCAGATTCGTCTGGTTTTGACTCACTTGTTTCCCTTATTGACAATATAAATGGAAAGTAGGAAAAAATGAAGAGGGAAGTCACAGGGATCCAGGAGAATCTGGGAAGGAGGGATATTCATGAAATCTTTCCTGTTATCCCAGTCAGTTAAATAGACCATGGAACGACCCCTTAAGCCTGGACAGGCAGAATATGGAAGAGAAGGCGTGAGCTTAGGCCCAGTACATCAATTTATTTAATTACTACTCAAGTAAACATGGGCGCAGACACAGATACACGTGTCAGTATGTTTATCACATGCTGGAGAGCTGGTGCAATGATATAGAACGATGATGACTATAAGCAGCACTAACAAGCCACTTCTGATTGACTGATTGTGGATTGACCTCTTCAGTTAAACGTGCTTAAAACAATGGTATTGTGGCTATATGAAGTCGTGGCCATATAATTCGCATTACTTAAATGACTTTTTCATTTGTGCTACTGCAGTAAAGATTCCCATTTGATATGAAGGGGAAACCAACAATTGTTTTTGTTTAATTTAATGTAATTTAATTCACTTTGTGTTTGCATGTAATTACATTGTATATTAAAAAGATGACTTTTATTTATAGCTGTCCAGGCACTATCCTTTCTTCTATATAAGACACTTTGTTACATTATTATATTGCGAACAAAAAGGGTAATGTAATCTTCACATTTACTACTAGCACTGTTACACCTTGTTATCTTTCTGTATGCTTTCCCTGCGTTCTCGTGCAGAGTAAGTATACACACTTGTTACTCTTGCCCGACACTTGGTGCATATACATGTGATGCATAGCTGAACCCTTCTGGAGATGCATCCACCTATAAAATTGCCCTTTTTCAAGTGTGCGTCCTGCGTACATTCGTTGTGCATGTACATCAGGATTTTTAAGTACATCTCTTGATTTCAGGTTATGTGAAATCTGAGCAGCTTTCTCATGCTCTAGCCAATTAGCACAAGGCTCTGATTGGTTACTTGCTTGCAAGAAAGAAAAGAAGAAGAAGGAAAATAAGAAGGAAGATAAAGATGCCGTATTAATTAGACAATGCAGGAATTGAAAGACAGCGTTGGTGTGTTTATTTCTTAGTACTTTACTGACAGTCTCAGTTGGGACCTGGCTGCCAGGGCTTGCTGGGATCAGTTGTGCCATATATTAAAATACTAATTTTAAAATACCTTTACACTATTACCCTAACACCTACCACCCAAGGGGGGGGTTGGGAAAAGCACCATTGCTATCAGCATGGGGCTGATATTTCCTGGGGAGGGACAAAGATTTTTGTGGTCCAATTTCCCGTAGGGAATTCAGCCTTGTGTTGAGCAGGTTGGGGCTAATTCTCAGCTCTGTTGGATACACTGTTCTCCAGCATCTCCCACGGCCTCTTCCTGCATCCATGCAGTTGCTCTATACAATGGAGTTCAAGCCTGGCCTCTTCACAATGCATGGGCCCAATTAGGAGAATCTCCACCAAAATAATATTGTGGGTGAAGGGTGGAGTGCATGTGTTAACCCCTTCTCTTTAATCACATTTTGTATAACTATTGTACCCAGGTATTTGTAAATATACTAATAATACTCGTTACCCGGGTTTAAATCTTGAAGTTATTAAGTTATCAATGAGTTGGATGTAACTGTCAACATTTTAAAAGTAATTAGCAGCTAAGATATCATCCAAATCCATCCAGTGGAAGGTCCAGAACAGGGTCCCTGTATCAAAGTTCTGCCCAGTATATACCAACTGGAGGTCCGACCGGGAGCCTAACCCCCCCTAAAACTTGGCCAGGATCCAACTGGACCACTCCACGTTGGTTTCATCCCAATACAGATCAATGATTTTTACATATAAGATATTGTGGCACGGGCCCCCATCTTGTGACACAGGCAGACATCAGTCACAGACAGCTTTTTGTGGAAAAAACAATACTTTTTCCATCACAATAAATAGTATACTTCGTCAGAGTGACACCAGGCAACCTATCACTGGCTAAACATAAACCTCTTGTCTAGACACCGACCACTCTATGGCATCAGTCAATATGCACAAATGCACAGTACAAGACTTTATACTTGAGACTCCTCCCACAGCCTTGGCTTGATGGACAGGTGACACTCCTAATTTGCCTTTAAATGGAAGTCTCATCGGGTGCTCTGAAATTCCTCTTCACTACAGACACATCCTGTCAGCTCTGCTGTTAGCTATGGAAAATACACTTTCAAAGCGTGGAAGTTACATTACACATTTCATACTTCTACTTTGTGACACATGTCTCAGACTTGTATACAACGGAATCTAAGTGCACTGCTATACGTACCTATACCTGTACCTGTATGTAACTCGGCCTGCAGACTGTCATCAGCTACATAGCTAATTCACCCTTAGAGGCCCGCGGCAAGCCACTTCCTTTGCCACAAATATATATATATATATATATATATATATATATATATGCTGTAACAGAAGAACAAGCAGGGCGCCTCTGAGTGTAATATCAAATATACAGCGTGGAATAGAGCAATAGCATGCGTACCGTGAGGTAGACAGCGATGAGTCTTTAGGAGATAGTGGAGTAGTCTTTACTGTACTTGTAGTCCTCCAGATCTCCACCGATCAGTAAAAAATCCGGAAAAAGCGGACATTGTATAATACTGTAATATTCTTAATGAGGGTATGATCACCAAATTCCCCACAATCCTATGGGGTGTATGGGATTGATGTCCCAGATTACTGATTATAGGACACCCATATGAGTGCAGAAAGAAACATCAAAATCTGCGTACCAGATATCATGAGGTGTCCCACTTCTGAAGAATATTAAAACGTGTGCAACACCAATGACTTCACAGTCACAACCTCATCCAGAGGGCGAAAATGCATAAGTGTCACGGGCACTAGGAGTCTTGCCCAGGAATTCACCAGATGACTGGGCTTACCAGAGTAGTGAAGTTCTCACAACGGTCCTCTGGTAGCGGGGTGATTAGTGGAACAGATATCACAGCAGATGAAGAGAGAATGCCAATAAATAATAGGAAAGTCAGTGACTTGCAGCAATCTTTGGTCAAGGAATCAGCGACAAGCTGATATAATGGAAAGGCAGATTTGAACACGGAGATCAGGATGGACGTGAGTAGATGCAGGGAGGTAGCAGGGAAGTCAGTGGTCTGCGTACAGCAAGTTGTACCACTGCTTATGGTGAGAAGACTTGTCCAGGTGCAGGTAGGTAGCGGGGAAGTCAGTGGTCTGCGTACAGCAAGTTGTACCACTGCTTATGGTGAGAAGACTTGTCCAGGTGCAGGTAGGTAGCGGGGAAGTCAGTGGTCTGCGTATAGCAAGTTGTACCACTGCTTAATAGGTGAGGATGTGTACAAGTGTTGATGAGTGGAAGCATACAAAGATAATAGGATGCAGACACTGAGAGCACAGAGGAACTTGATCCCAATAGGTATGCAGCGTATCCAATAAAGTCTATATAACGGTATGTGTGGCGCTGCTTGGTAGAGACTTGCTCAGCACAGATATGCAGGCCAATAATGGATAGTCAATCACAGTTATGCATATAACGACTGAGTAGTACGGTTAATTCCAAACAGGTATGCAGCGTAACAATAACAGTCTATAGCGGTTATGGATACCGCTGCTGAGCGTGGAAACTTGTCCTAGCGGATATGCAGAGTAAACGTAGAAAGTCAATAATAGATAGGCATACCGCTATTCAGTAGAACAGTCTGTCCACAGGGAGATGCAGGAACTGCAGAGACGCTGGACGGCAGAGACGAGTGTAGGAACCACAGGTGAGTAGATCCGGTAATCAGAGTCCAGCTGAGGACACAGGCAGGAAACAGGAGACTGTAGCAGGTATGGAAACCAGCGATGAGTAGCACAGGGAATCCACAGGAACTGAAGACACTAGTAGTACACAGGAGATAGTAGCGGGTATGGAAACCAGCGATGAGAAACACGAGGAATCAGCAGGAAACTGAAGACACTAGTAGAACACAGGGAACACCTTCAGAGACTCACAGGGAATGAGACTCCAAGATCAGGCAATGAGGTAATGCACACAGGTGCCTTAAATAGGGAGTTGCCTGATCAACCAATTTGGATTAAAAGCAACAGTCACAAGAGTTCTTGGGAGCTGCGCATGCGCAGTCCATTAGGAAAGCGGACGGCCGCGATTTAGGACAGGTGCTGGCAGGAAGGCTAGGGAGCCACGCACCAGCGTAGAGGCACCCACGGTCCGGTGAGTGACAATAAGATTGAGAAAAAGGAAGATATTTGGTATGCATATAAATTTTTTTAATAAAATATAATAAAAGCACTCACATGAGGTATTGAAAAACACACTGGATACAGCTCAACGCGTTTCGTCTTGCACCACTCAAGACTTCATCAGGAGCATGATTGTATATATATATATATAATCTGCTCCAGTTGGTTCCTGCTATGCATTACAGTGACTGCTGAAACATAATCTCTGGCTCTGCATTACAGTCAGTTATGGCCTCTAACCCTGGGTGCCGCATTACAGTGACTTCTGCCTTTTAATCCCTAGCTCTGTATTACGTTTACTTCTGGCTCTGAATCTACACTAGTACTGGCTTCTGCATTAAGGTGATTTCTGGCACAGACTACTCAGCTTGGTTTATTAACACCTCCTCCATCTGCAGCACACCACTCACAGGTAGCCTCCATCTGCAGCACACCACTCACAGGTAGCCTCCATCTGCAGCACACCACTCACAGGTAGCCTCCATCTGCAGCACACCACTCACAGGTAGCCTCCAGCTGCAGCACACAACTCACAGGTAGCCTCCATCTGCAGCACACCACTCACAGGTAGCTCTACTGCAGTTACATAGGACATATCTGGATGAAGATACAACAGGATTACAGATAAACTTTTATATTTTTACATTGGAGTGCTTTGGTGGAGGGTTCCACATATTTAAAATGATTACACTATTGTGTGATTTATTTATGTTTATCCCTATTTCCATGAGAGGACTCTAGTATCCAGAAGGATCATCTAACCAACACAACCAGTTGTTGAAGTGTCTGTTGTAATCTTCTTTCTGGTACGCATATATAAAGTGAATTATTCTTAATATACTTAAGGCGCCTACCCTCTATTTCTTTGGAACCAATTGTTATACATCTGGACTAACCTACCAGGCTTGGAGTGGTGCAGCCACTTATATTTATGCAATTTATAAAATTGTTTTAATTAGTTATCTAGTGGAGCGCCTATCGTGTCCTTTATTGTTTATATATATATATATATATATATATATATATATATATATATATATATATATATGAAAAATATCTACACATAATCATGTTACCATGAGCAGTAACTCACAGTGAATGCTTTGTGAACGCTTCACTCAAGCAATATCTGCTTTGAAGTATCCAGTAAGAATTATCCTGCCACAAAGGCATTTCATAGCTTATTTACTTTTGTTTTATTCATTGTACGAATATTACAGCTGCATACAAAATAGGGATTTGACATGGGGAATTTACCAAGAATATTTTTTCAGGAATATATTAATTTGCTTCCCATGGCTAGCTGTTTAAATGTGTTTTAGATCCTCTAAAATAAAATAGTTAAATCCGCTCCAAATGAAATGCAACATGCATTCACTGTATCAGGTGGCAGCAAACATTTCAGGCTAATTAAATTTTGTGCTTGGTAAGTAAGGGTTTAGAAGCATCTTTGGCCCAAAAATAATCAAATTCATTACATTGAATAATCAAATTCATCATATAAGCGGTCAGGGCCCACCGGCAGACACATCATATAAGCGAGCACGGGACACCGGCAGACACATCATATAAGCGGTCAGGGCACACCGGTAGACACATCATATAAGCGGTCAAGGCACACCGGCAGACACATCATATAAGCGAGCACGGGACACCGGCAGACACATCATATAAGCGAGCACGGGACACCGGCGCGCGGGTACATTTCTCCCGCCAGCTGCACGCAGTCACCGGTCTGCACGCGGTCTGACAGAGTGAATGTGAAATACATGTGAATACTCTGGACCCAATCACCTGCTTGTGAAGGTCCTGTTGTGACCACAACACAGTTGTACATAGGAGCCCTCAGACAAGAAAAGAAATGGTATGTGAAGCATCTCTTCTGCTGTGAGCACATGTGACAGTTTGCAGAGGAGTGGAGTTTGTGAGCAGTGACTGTGCTGTGGCTGATGTTCCAGTTACCATATACCTACATAAGATATCTACACGTCTGTTCCTGACCTCTTGAAGCTGACTGGAGCTCATTGCCAAGAACCTCTGATACAGATAAGCTGTTTATTTATATCTTTTTGGTACGTTGCCACCTATCACTTGCTACTGATTGTCACGGATACATCTGAAACGTTGTTTTCTGCTTTCTTCTGTCTGCATTTCGGCATATGATCAGGAATATGAACATTGGTTTATACTGTTTACACCAGCCTGACATGTTGAACACTCTGTATTTATATTTCTGTATACAGTAATACTGACTGTCTGGACGCTCTGTACCAGTTAGCACTACTAGATTTGGCGCCATCATCCCTCTTTCTATATTTACAATACTTATTTTTCGATCGGAGTACCATCCGAAAATTAAGAGGGAGGCTGCCTACTCTTATGAAGGAAAGTGTACACCAAGTTTGGTGATCTATATTATTATTCACTCTCATATTTCGAGTTTGAGCGCCAATATTTATTATATCTAATAATACACATATATATATATATATATGAAAAATATCTACACATAATCATGTTACCATGAGCAGTAACTCACAGTGAATGCTTTGTGAACGCTTCACTCAAGCAATATCTGCTTTGAAGTATCCAGTAAGAATTATCCTGCCACAAAGGCATTTCATAGCTTATTTACTTTTGTTTTATTCATTGTACGAATATTACAGCTGCATACAAAATAGGGATTTGACATGGGGAATTTACCAAGAATATTTTTTCAGGAATATATTAATTTGCTTCCCATGGCTAGCTGTTTAAATGTGTTTTAGATCCTCTAAAATAAAATAGTTAAATCCGCTCCAAATGAAATGCAACATGCATTCACTGTATCAGGTGGCAGCAAACATTTCAGGCTAATTAAATTTTGTGCTTGGTAAGTAAGGGTTTAGAAGCATCTTTGGCCCAAAAATAATCAAATTCATTACATTGTAGAAAGAGTATAGCCTTATATACTTTTAGAGAAAGAAAATCACCAGGACCCGAGATTACTGATACTGCAACCACAATTTTGAAATGGAAACAACAGAAATCCAGGAGACATTACATTTACTCAGGCCATAAAATCTGCCAAATAGTTAAATTATGTATAGTAGCACCTCTATGTGGAAGACATCCAAATGTATCTACCGATGCTGCCCCCAACCTTGACTCAGAATGCCCTTTGTTCCCCATCAAATCTGTACCCAAATCCTGTTACATACATCTAAAAAACATGTCCAGAAAACTCACATATTTCACACAAAAAGACTACAAAAATGTTACTTTGTGCACTCATCATCTCCCGCGTTGACTATTGCAATTAAATCCCTGCTTACTGGTCTTCCCTAACCAGACTTTAGCTCACCCATGCAATCTATTTTGAATGCGACTGCTAGGCAAATAGTCTTCACTAGCTGTTCTTTTAGTGCTGCTACACTCTGCTAGTCTCTACATTACTTACCATACAATCTGTTGTTTAAAAATGTCTGTAGATTTTTAATCATTGATGGAACATACACAAGGTGGCACCTAATGGTCACTCTCGGGAAGAGAATGTATATAATGTAAATGTTAGCGGACTAAACATTTGTTTAGTCTAAAAATGTAAATCGTACATTTTGCAAAAAAACTGTACAGATTGTATTGATTTCATTATTCTAAACCATGCCAGTTTATCAACATCAGTTTATCAACATCTCCTTAGTATCTAAACTCGTATGAGCAGGGCCCTCTTGCCTTCTGTCTCAATTCCATTTCTTCTACTCCAACACCACTGTGCTTACTATGCTTGGAGATATTGAAGACTTGGTTATACTCACTTTACTCTATTCTGTTGTGCACTTGTATACTGTCTGTATTGTATTTTTGTATTTTGTACGGTGCTGTGGATACCTTGTGGTGCCACATAAATAAAGAATAATAATAATCTGATCCTCGAAGGTGTGAAATTGAAGTTCTAGGACATAGTTGACCCCTATTAAGGACACCATGGATTATATGATCAATCTGGTCTTAGCTCTACCCAGGCTAAAACTATGCTTAAACTAATATGCAACTTTTCTATACCTACTGGCAATATGTAGTTTTCCTCAATACCTACATGTAACCTCTCCAAAACCAAGTGAATGTGATGTAGAGTAAATGTTGTGTAGCATTTTTTTTCATCGTTTAACAAGTTGTTTTTAATTTTTATTTTTAGAATTAAAGGGGCATTCCTCCAGGAGACTCTCTTCATTAAACATCTCCACCCTGAACTCAGACACAAAAAATATCCCTTGACTTATCATGTGTGTGACTTCAGGCAGAAAAAGCAGGGGTTGCAATTCTCTTTACACGGCACCTAGACTTTGACCTTCTAAACTCCCGTGTAGTCAAAGAGGTGGATTTTATATCCTGATTGACACCTTAAATAACCTTTCCTACGCCCATGTCAACCTCTATGCCACAAATTCCGCTCAACCTAAATTTTTCAAAACATTAGGCTCCTTGTTAGTGCATGTTTACCAAGGTGAACTGATCGACAAGGAGGGGTTTCAATTAAGTTCTTGCTCCCAGTCTTGACAGATCTGCCTCTCCTAATGCCCAGTCCCTCCAGAGAGACTCACCCTTAAACACATATCCTTCCGTATTGACCTTACTGCCTGGTCGGATCACGCTCCTATCTTAACAGCCCCCTCTGCATTTGATTTTTTTTCCACAATAAAGAAGTTTTAAAAAAAATAAAAGGGGGATTAGCTGTATGACATGAGTCATTAGCGCTACATATTTCAGCATTTCTGATGCTCTTACACCAGACTTTCATTGCTAGCTGACCAAAATGTGTCATCACGAGTGACCATATTATACAATAATGTGCTTAAACTGAACAGATTGTTTTAAACAATGTGCCGCCAACATGGGCCAACAGCTGTCCAGCGTGATCGAAACTGGTCTCAGATTTCAGTTGATGTTTGCAGGTACTTATTGAATGATCCACCTGATGTTGGGGTTGACAGGGATAAACTGCACAAGAAGCCGCTTGAAAATGGAGACCCCCTTCTATTAAATGAGGGGGCCTCTTCCTTTTTAGAACACAACGAGGAGGTGGAGGAAGCTAAAGGTGAATTTTTGCTGTTTCCTCTCCTATATTTTTTTTGTCCACTATTAAACCACCCCCTGCTCCCAGTAATTGCTTATAACCAGGAAATGTTGGTTCATTTGATTGATTAGGCTTACATGAAAATGTTAGCAGTGTATTTGATTTTTTTTTTAATGACAGAATATTTTGGAAAGACTTAATTAATGATGGGTCATCATGACGTATGCAGATAATTTACCATATGAAGTGATTTAAAATATTAGGGATGAGAAAATATGATGAGGCTATATGAAAGAACATATATACTGAAATTGTAAAAAAAAAAAAATCTGCATTATATATTTGAAGGATCAGAATTTGAAGTGGCCAAAGGAGGAGTATAACTATGCTTGCCCAGAAAATAAAGTTACTGTGCTACATGGAAGTCGGAATGTTAATAATCTTTAATATCACTTCAAGCGATTATTGTATCTAGAGATACATTATCATTTATGTTCCGTCTCCTTAATGCTCCCATGTGGAAATAAAGTTTGTATTTCACGTGGGTGTAGACATTAATAAATGCAGTGGTTTATGAGAATGCAAGCTGTGCTTAATAACCTTGTAGCTCTGTAAATACATATTGAAATCTTTGTGCTTATTATCTCCTTGATGAAGATATATTTCAGTACATTACAAAAGTAACAAGTGCTGGTCATATTCAAAGGAATCACAGTGGGTTTCTGTGACGATAACTCGGGAAAGGTACTTACAGAGCAATAATTTCTGAGGATCGAAGATGACAGGTTAAAATATGCATAACCACAGTGGTTGTGATACAGGTAAAAAGGAACATGACCCCTATTTTTTGAAGTCATGGACCTAATTGATAATAACGTGAATTGCAAATAATTATTGTTATGAATGTTTTATATAGACGTATAGTGAAAATAAGGCACATGCTAATGTTGTGTATAACACATCTACTGGTCTAAGCATAATCAAGCAGACATCTATCTAGTGACTGTGAAATAACAGGAGCCTGACCTTTGATTCCTTTTACTAGCCTCTTTCATTAATTACAATCCAGTTAATCAGGCAGCCAGAGGAGTTATTACATTTAGGGGTATATTTACTAAACTTCGGGTTTGAAAAAGTGGAGATGTTGCCTATAGCAACCAATCAGATTCTATCTGTCATTTTGTAGAATGTACTAAATAAATGACAGCTGGAATCTGATTGGTTGCTATAGGCAACATCTCCACTTTTTCAAACCCGAAGTTTAGTAAATATAGCCCTTAGTGCTTCAGGGAAACTGATGTTTAAATCATATTGTCCACCATAGGGGTACTTTCACACAGCAGTAATGACATGTTATTTTACCAGCTATAAAAGCATAGTTTTCTGAACTAGGGACTATTCGTTAAAAATGGTGGAAAACGTCCAGAATAGAAAGGTCTAAGGTATTGCTTTTAATATAGCAAATGACATGATAATGCAAATATTTACACTGCACTAGAAATTGAAAAGAAAGGAAAACCTTCATTCTAACTTCTTAGTGATTTAAGAAATATATATTTCTAATATGTTCAGGGGCGAGCTGGCCGGGTGGCAGGGGGTCATCGGTCCCCCGGGCTGCTCAGTTCCAGCACTGTTAGGGCTGGCTGGAAGGCCGGCCGGCCGCCCCTGGGATGGAAAATGACCTGATTTTGAACCGCGGCCACATCACATGACACGCGATGCGGCCGCGTCCAATGACGCGCCCGCATCGCGTGTCATGTGATGCGGCCGCCTGTGCGCCTCCTGAGCTGATATATGCCAGCCCGTGCCTGAATATGTTCCAGGAGAAGGTCTGTCAAATAAATTTACAGAGGGTTGGATTAAGGCCATTTACTTATTTCACTCTTCCAGAATATCAATTTCATAGGAAGAGTCTCAAAAATATATATAGTAATTTTCCATTGTAACATTCCTGTTGTCTCTTAAAACTATAAGAAGCCAATAAAAAAATCCAAATATATAATAAATGATTTTCCTAATCTATAGTAAGGAGACCTATCCTGCCTTGCTACAGTATTTGACATACTACATAAGGTGACAAAAGCTGTTTGTCCCTGGAAAACAGGGATGCCTAGTAACTATACTTTAATGCCACATAAAGTGTGATGAGTTCATGGGTTAAATGCACAATTGATTCATCTTTTAAATAAACATTGAACTTTTCATCAAGTTCTAACAGCAGTAGTTGAGGAATATGAAGAAATCAATATGAAGAAGTGTAATTATGTCCTCTCATCACATTGCTCAGGAAAGGTATACAACTAGCACAGAATGACTTGGTCCTCTGCCAATGTAAGCTGGTCTTCTGCAAACCGGCATTCTCTACAAAGAAATTAATTTCCCCGATCACAAGCTGAAGCCAGAATCCTACACTATACAATTCCTTCTGTTCAGGTTTCCTTTTTCAGTAATACCTCCGATATGGCTCAGGATACCCACTTGTCGGATGCAAATTAGCTTTGACATCAAAGCAACTTAAAATCAGCATACATGCATACATTAAGTGTGCTTCTCCCCTAATATTATTTATAGTGTGTATTCAGAGACAATGTTTGCATATATGCGGCAGCTGAGACTGGAAGAAATCACACGACATCTGTCAGTTCCAAATCCAGACCCAGAGAAAGGAGCCAGAACAGTTGCGGTTTGGCTGAGTTGTGGTCTGGCTGGAAAGACCGCCTGGTAATGTTAATCCATTAGGGAGAGTTAGATGGCACACTGCCGGTAGTGTAGTTTGATGAAAGATAGCATTTTAATGTGATTTCAGTCGCACACTGCAGTGTGTTGTGAAGATAGTTATACAAAGCTGAAGTGTATAGTTAGGGCCCTAAATGCAGCCTAAGGCCGGAATCTCCACCACTTAGCGATTCTCTCTCCAGTGCCACTAGTGGTGTCAGTTACCACTAACCTCAAACAGTGATGACACACATACCGATCACACTGCTTTTCCTCCTGCAGTCACTGTACTTCACGGCCTATTGGCTAAGATCAAGTGCAGCTGTGGCAGAGCTGTGCCTGGTCCCCTGGCCGGGGGCGGGGAAGCAATGTTGGAGATATGCCTCCGGAGTGGTGAACTGGGGGTTCCAGAGAAGCACCATGTCACAGTTGGCACATGATTTTTAACACCTCTTCTTTACGCACCTCCTTCCTTTGCACTGGCCTTCTGGTTGGGCAAGAGAATTTTTATATTTTCATGCCCGCTGGGGACATAACCAAACGGCACTATTTACTTTTACCCTTGTTTGTTGCTTACACTTTTATGTTTTCCATTTTATGGATTTTTAGGGGAATGGGTAGACCCTTATAGGCTACGTATTCCCAAAGATCTAAGGGGGGGGGGGGGAATTGCGTGGTCCTGCCCCCTGAGTCTCTCCCTCCGAAGGGGGTCTAAAGACTTTTGGTCTCGTGGGTCAATGATTAGGGCACCCTCTTGAGTACTTTTTAGGTTTTGCACCTTCTTTTTTTGCACTTTAAGACACAAAAACCTGTTCTCGTGATTTCAATAATAATAATAATAATAATAATAATAATAAAAGAAGTACCACTGTAGAGCTGCTGAGTATGTAGTGTGACAAAGGGAATGATTTGCCACTGGCGTCTAAGAGAGGAATCAGCTATTCAGCTGACATTATGCAGGTAAAGGCTGCAGACCGGGTTACACACATGTATAGCAGTGCACCTAGGTTCAGCTATAAAGGTGTGAGATGTGTGACAAAGTTAAAGTATAAGATGTGACTTTACTTACATGCTGTAATAGTGATGTGACAGGATGGACTGCCTATGTCACCCTGTCTGTTGTGATGCTTGGGAACATTTGGGCTTGCCTTGCCACCGTCCCCTTTTTTTATCCCAAATGCGCCCTCCAACCGCAGTAGGAGGGACTTTTGTTGCTGTCACCACTGGACTCCTTTGCGGCATGCAGAAGCGTTTCTCTCACTGCTAGTGTACCCCCTTGCTGGTACACCTGGGCTGATACCCATGTTCTATTGCCTTCAGATCAGGGATGCTGTAGATGGTCCACCCTGGCCTATCACACTAGCCAGAGCTACAGGTATCGGGCAAAGAGCTGTACTGGATGCTGGATCCCAACCTCAGAACAGTCGGATGATGGATTAGATTTGGTCTAATCTGCAGGTCACAGGAATTATAGCAGGAAAGTAGGCGTTCCTTAAGCAGTGATGTTTATTAGCTCAGGTCCTGAAAAGGACAGTTACAATAGTTTGAGGTACTAGTTACAATAGTTTGAGGTACTAGTGATATCCAGAAAGTACAGATGATACTACATTGTCAAACAGTACTCCTTTTTATGCAGTTTTGCAGCCCTAGCTTGGCAGGAGGTAAGCCAACCCCGTTTTAGCTGGCACCGCAACGACTGATAAATAACATTCTATAATTAGCATTAGGATGTAATATATCCTTTAACTTTGGAGCTAACGCAATTTAAGTTTTAACAAAACTTACATCAATCTCTTGATTTCCTGAAACTGGGTGTTATGTTTCCTAATTTACTTGCATAGTGTTTTAGAGAGATAGCAAGTCTAATTACCCCCTCCTGTCTTTCAGGCTAAACAGACGAGTTGGCCAAAGAGATGAAAAGGTCTAATTAACATGAGATTACCTGTCTTCAGACAGTCACAGAAAACATATTTCCTCCCCTGGCATATGCCTCAGAAATCAGTAAATTGCTAATACAGAAATATAACACAGAATCAAAATCAGTACATTTGTAACAATATGAATTAGCGCACTGTGCTAATAATTTAAATATATTTATACAATAAGCTATTTATAAGACATCCAGCCACAAGTGTCTTTTCTACAGCTGACTACAGAGCCGACGGTGTGTGTCTGCAGTGAAGAGGAATTACAGAGCACCTGAGCAGACTTCCTTCAAAAGGCAAGGTGGGAGTGTCACCTGCCCCTTCAACCTAAGGCTGTGTGAGGATTCTCAAGTTAAAAAACCTGGGTTGTGCACTGCAACCAATGTCAAACAGTGGCCAGTCTCTAGACAGGAGGTTTATGTTCAGCCAGTGATAGGTTTCCTGGTGTCGTCCAGAAGGATATATATGCTGCTTTATTGTGATGGAACAATGAAAGCAATGTTTTCAGCAAGAAGTTGTCTGTGTGAGCACCAGCAGAGGGGTGCCCATCTCAGAAAAGCTATACTTGGGAGGGAAGGTATGATCCTCATCTCTACAATACAGAAATGGAACTTGCTCAATCAATTTATAGGTTCACAGAAGGTGCTTGAATGGGTGAGGTTATCCAGAATGGAAAAAATACAGAGAAAACTCCCAGCAACACTGCTGTGAACCAGTAAAAGAGCTGCTATTCTACTTGTACATAAAACTGCAGAATCCTCAGTTACACACATTTGCAAATCTATGATAAGCCACCTGCCCCATCTGTTAATAGTTTGTTCCTAACTCTAAACACCACCTCTCATGGTAAGAACCTGTTAGTAAACTATTGTTTCACATAACTATTGATTCACAGAAGCCTAAACTGATTAGGGCAAGTAGAGTATCTGGTCATTATACTGCTCCCATTACTGGTTACAATGCTATTATATGAGCTTAACCAATGTGCAGCACCAATGCAGTCACTAGGAACCAGTGACATCAGTAAGGCAATGGTTCAGTCTAAGTAATGGCTGCCTTCATTACTCCATTACTCCATTACTTCATTGTAGGCAGTAACTGCACTTTATCTGTAGTGCGTAAAAGTGACAATGTCTGTGGAAAATCTGTGCAAAACATTTACAAACTTTAAACTATTGTTACAAACTTTAGGTTTCAAAGTCCTTTCATTCTTTATTCATTGTCAGGTTTGCAGTATTTATCATTGAAAGAGCTCTAATACCTTGCACTCATCAGCTGTGTGGAATAGAAAAGCTAACATTCTCTGAAGTTTATGATCCAACACTGCTACATGTGTTATCATTTTCACACACAAAACCTGAATAGAAAAATCTTACATTGATCGAAATGGCTAGATTAATGTAACGGCCATTATTCACATTGGCAAACTTGTACTGTCATTGGCCAAATGCAATCCAGGGACTCCCTCTGAAACATTGCTAGATGGTTAGGTCCAAAGATTGGGTCTATCTGCGTGGGCCCATTTTTAGTGTATGTAATTATTTTTATCTCTTATTGGAGTAATCAGGTCTTTCCATACTACAGGTCCTTATCAGCAGTTCAAACATAGCTGGTTATATTATGTATGTTTATTTTGATGAATGCACATACATCAGCTAACAGAATCTGAAGAGCGAGATACTAACCACATACAAACATGGGATGTCTTATCTGAAAACACAATATATAGAAATTTCCAAAAATCAGAGAGAAGATAAGAGGATAATTGTTGCTGCTTGATAAAAATATCATAAGGTCAAACACGATCAGCAAGTGGGTCCTTCTACAGTAACTGCAAATAACACTGCTAAACAATTCAATGATATGGGGAAGACCAGAGATTGTGTGGGAATATACAGGAGTAATTCTGTAATTTAGTATATTTTAGACACATGTTTAGGTTACATTGTCCAAGGGATTTCAGATTGTTCCTGAAAGATAGAGATTTATTTTGGTAACATTTTGAAATAGAGGAAAAGGTAGAAAAAAAAACAAATAAACATGAAATTGTCAATAAGTATAGTATAGACTGGATCTTGCTAATTATTAAACAAACATGTAAAAAGTCCAGGGGTTAAATGTATGAAGGTCCGATTTCTGCAACTTGCTGGAACTCGGTAGCTTTGCAGGGTAAATTTAAAGCGGCGATGGCTTGTAAGGACAAGTTTGCCTTTACAAGCCAGATCCTCCGTGCCGACAATTGCTGTGTTCGGCTAATAACAAGGTAACACTCACATACACTCCTCCACACTGACAGCTGCTGTGTTCCATTACACCCTTCTCATTGAGGACTCACTTTCTACATAGTGATGATGTGTATCTCACATAATTTGTTATTATTTTTCTAGTTTATCTACAAAATTATGCAATGCTTTAAAGTGTTAAAATAGAGCATAGTCGATGAAACAGAGATCCAAGTAGAGGTGAGTTAATCTGGAGTTGTAGAACTCCACGAGTCCCTATAACTCAAACATACATTAAGTGGCGTGCCACACACTATATGTATGTTTGATATGTAGTCAAGACTCTCGTGATCCCACTACATGTCCTTCTCTCCTAATCCTGGGTCACATTTATGAATTTATTAGAGATCACAATAAATATTGTATTTTGTAACTGGAATAATTAGTCTTAATTGGGCAGCATGGTGGCGTAGTGGTTAGCACTTCTGCCTTACAGCACTGGGGTCATGAGTTCAATTCCCGACCATGACCTTATCTGTAAAGAGTTTGGATGTTCTCCCCATGTTTGCGTGGGTTTCCTCCGGGTGCTCCGGTTTCCTCCCACACTCCAAAAACATACTGGTAGGTTATTTGGCTGCTAGCAAATTGACCCTAATCTGTGTCTGTGTCTCTGTGTGTGTCTGTGTGTTAGGGAATTTAGACTGTAAGCCCCAATGGGGCAGGGACTGACGTGAGTGAGTTCTCTGTACAGCGCTGCGGAATTAGTGGCGCTATATAAATTAATGGTGATGATGATAATCGGAATGAGCTGTAACATTTATCATACATCCATACTGGCCCCATTAAAAGAATAAGCCTTACTCTTCTATGAGATTTTTATAGTTGTAATGGGCTATAGAAATACATCACCTCTGATCCCCTGGGATTTGTAAGACACACTGCTACAAGAATTACTTCTAAGATGAAGTGCTGAAACGCAGCAAAGCCTGATAGCAGAATTAGTCACAGGAAATCTATTCCTCTATATTACTGGACGTCTACATTTGTTTTGACAAAGACAAATCTGAAACGACACACTGAGTATTATTGCTCATTCTCACTAAAGACTGTTTACATAAATCTTGTAAAGCAAGTACATAAAGATGCAGTTTAGATACTCAGGATTATCTAAGACCATTTGGATCTAAATTGTATTTCGCTCCTGTCAGTGTTCATCTGAACGACAGAAATAGAGGCTTTTATTATTTTTCATGTTCGTTGTTCAGAGTTTATCGCTATAAATCTCCATAAATATTGGAAACTAAGGCAACACTATCTGATACAAAGTAAAGATTCTGTTAACGTGATACCTATAGAGGTAATTTCCAAAGGTGGGAAGAACCATTTGGATTGCAGATTAATTTCAAGGTTTTCACAAGCAACATAAATTACTAGTAGCCTGAGGGATTTGTGCCAAATAATACCTATATTAATAGCTGTTAGGTTGATATTAAGAACCTCATTTAATTTATTGTTTCCTGTCTCACATTATAGAAAGGGGCCACTAGAGATTGGCAAATCATTTTGGCCAATTCTGAAATTCAGGTGAATTTTAGCAATTTACCCACAATTTGCAGATTAATTTATGCCCCCTTCAGAATTAGTGCATGGAATATAGAGAAGCCAATTAGTAAAGATAAACACATGGCACTTGTCTATAGCCTTATAAAAGGAGTGCGCAACTCTCTGGCGCTCGGGTGCTACTATTAGTGTGTCGAAGTCAGCAAATTGGATAAAGTCCTTTCAATTAATATCGAGCAAACTTGGTTGTCTTTGTCTGAAATTATGCGTAGAGCACGCTACGGTGTGGAAGGGCTTATCCAGCCACAACACTTGGCAATAACAAGGTTTTACACTTTTACTCACATTTACACGAACACACACACTTGTAAATAGTACTTATTAATTGTAGTTGCAACACATAGTTATTTATGTCAAAATAGAGCAGTATTTATGTTTAGTATTATAAGTTATATGCATATTAATGAAAACAAAGGGTCAGGTTGCAGGAAATATGTCATGTTTAGTGTCATTTTAATCCCCTATTCATCAGCAGTTGTCCGGTTCATTCGCCGAAGAGATCGCACATTGCATACTCTATTTAGCGATGTTAGGGAATAAATGTTTAAAGTAATACTGACTATAAAATGCTAATAGACTAGTTGAAACTGGAGTCTTGGTGGGAAAACCAGAGCACATCCCACCTTTGGATATTTTGGTTTGAACTGGCCTATGACCTGCAGTACACTGGACCTTCCTGAAGCCTGGACCAATAGAAGCAAGCCACATCATCTGCATTGTTTTGCTATGTTCACTGATTGAACATAAGCAGGTGCTCTGGGCTTAGTGACCAGTCTTCTTGACCACAGCCTTCAGACCTGAATGACTGTTCACTGGATCCAGAGCGCCTGCGATAAGTAACGGCTGTACTTGTTTTATTTCGCATTTACTATTCTGCTACTTTTGGCTAATAAATTACTTTGTGCTTTGATAACACACATCAGGATTCGACAATCGTTATTGGATAGCGACAAAACGTGCATAACAATTGATTGGTACTTGTGATGTCAGCTGTGACATATCAGTGGTCTTACCTCTGATTTTTACAATCTCCACTTCTTTTTTTGGTCACGTTTGGGACCTCACTTACAGTTGGACATAAATCCATTTGCATGACCGGAAACGTTATTTTTTGCCACACTGCACAAGAGCCAAAATCAGATTACATTGAATCGTACCTTGCACTTGCGGACCCTTGCGTCTGGAGAGGTGGATTGGGATCCGTCACGAGCAAATGTGGTACTGTAAAGGCGTGCACACACAAGTTAAGCACACCACTAAGTGATGCCTCCTAGTTTGAAGTCTCTTGTGCAGTATACCACTAATACAAGATAATTTTTTGGACCTGCTGTTGGACTTACGTTTAACTTTTAGGCGAATGTTCAAGTAGCCAAGAGGTTCAAAACCATAGCCGTGAGTAACCTCAGTTGTTCCATACGTGTCATTGTTAAGGACATTTTCAGATTCCTTTCCTTTTATAGAATATCCTTCATATTCTGTCTCACTTTGCAGAAAATAATTAGGGGCCTGATTCATTAAGGATCTTAACTTGAGAAACTTCTTATTTCAGGCTCCTGGACAAAACCATGTTACAATGCAAGGGGTGAAAATTAGTATTCTGTTTTGCACATAAGTTAAGTACTGACTGTTTTTTCATGTAGCACACAAATATCAATTTTAAATTTCAGTGTACAAATAAGCTATCAAGTATTTGTGTGCTACATGAAAAAACAGTCAGTATTTAACTTATTTGCAAAACAGAAAACTAATTTGCACCCCTTGCATTGTAATATGGTTTTGTCCAGGAGACTGAAATAAGAAGTTTCTCAAGTTAAGATCCTTAATGAATCAGGCCCTAGGTAAACTGCAATAAACTATAATCGATTTTACAATCTTACTACATGGTTATTCCGCCCTTTACGTATACTACATCTATTTTATTTTGCGTTGAAACAATGTGGTTAATGGTAACAAGGTGTTAATGGTGGGGTGGTCGGTATTCTAGCAAAGTGGATACACACAGAAAAACAAATGAAAGGATAGACTCTTAGGAACCCATTAGTAATAATGAAAGTGAACGGCTGATGAAATCAGCTCAGATAACACCACAGCAGACTTTATATAGATTGAGCTTGTTCTGCAGGTTTCATGTGCCAGAAATCAAATGTCTTGATTAAATCTATCTTTAGACCTTGGCAAATAATCAGGACGTTCTTCCCTGTGAGCTTGGGAAGTTGCCATGCGGTATCTGCAGACCTGTATTTGATGGAGGGATTAATGAACTAAATGCAGCGTGAAAAACAAAGCTGTAATATATAGACAGAGATGGCTTAGATGGAATCACAGAGAGACGGTTAATTCATTTATGTACGAAATGTGTATATGTCTAACGTGCCTCGGTGAGGATGTTAGTTCACAACATGAATTAATAGGTTGTGAATATTGGTTGACCTTGCGACATGACTGACTCCACAGCGTGTAGGTGGCAGGTGGTCTGTAATACCACATTGAAAACAAAAATGTTACAACATTCAACCGTGTATGTACCCTTATATTTCGAGGGGATGAACAGTGTGGGTGGGATCTCCCCACAAAAGTTGCTGCCACCACCAGGCTGTGATAGATTGGGCTGGGCACCCGCATTATGGGGTCCCTCTGTCATAAGGAGGCACGGTCCCATCCTATTCAATGTGGGGTGAACTCCCCAGGGGTATCAGCCTTGCAAAACAAATACGTGTCCCCCTCTAGAAACAAAAGACCTGTGATTAAGTCCTGATAGCCATAAACTGCTTAGCTGTGCTGCTGCTGGTAGAACTACAAGTGCTAGCATGCCCTAACATCCAGGGATCCCCCTGGAACCTGCAGTGCAACATAGAAAATATTATTAAAAAAAAAAAATAGAAACTGTGATAATATGTTTTATTTAAATAAAAACTCCACTATTCCCTACAGTACCCATTTATTAATCACTTAAATCCACATGGATCCTCTTCTTTCTTCAAAGTATTCTTTTTTTAAAAAACAACAAAACAGCTTTTATTTATTTAATATTACTGGGCAATAAATATTGTATCACTTAAAGTAAAATAGTTTAAAAAATATAACATTCATTTAGAATTTTAACTAGAGGATAGCAAGTGCCCACTGTTTGGTTGTCTAAAGCCTACGTTATATTTTCAACATAGTTCATTCCATGGCAAAAATGATTTACAGATCTTTTAATTGTGTTTTAAACAGAAAAATATATGTATATATACACATAACACATATATACTTATTTACTATATAAAAGCCTAGTGGCGTGTGTCTGTGTGTGGAAAAAAAAAAACCAAGCTGCAGCGCCACCTGCTGGGCGAAGTTATACACTGACCTACTAAATTCTTAGTGTGTGTGGAAAAAAAACTCAAAAAGGGCTGAAATTTGCTGCAGCGCCACCTGCTGGGCGGAGTTATACACTGACCTACTAAATTCTTAGTGTGTGTGGGGAAAAAAACTCAGAAAGGGCTGAAATTTGGTATACTAAGATGTTTTTAATTTGTTAATTTAATTTGTTAATTGTTAAAAGTGTTTATAAAGATTTAAAAAAAATATATAAATATTTCTTGAAGGAGAAGTGACAGTTGGGAGTGGTTGGTGGTTTCCGGGGGTGACAGTGGGGAGTGGTTGGTGGTTGCCGGGGGTGACAGAGCGAGAGGAGTGTGATACTCAGGACCGCTGAGAGAGATCCCTGTGTCTGGATAGACATCTGGATAGATGTGGCGATAAAGATGAAGGATGAGGGGATGGAGAAAAATGATGAGGTGGTGACATGTGGACAAAACCACGTTAAAAAAGGGCGCTTGCGTCGGGAAGTAACGCTCTTCCCCTGAGGAGGCCTGGGCTATGGCTTAAATGCATGACAAGAACCTTTTTAACACCTTAAGTAGCTTGATTTGACTAGAATGCATGAGTATCATGCACGGGTTAACTTGTATATATATATATATATATATATATATAATGCAAATGTTTTCTGTATTTTGTACAGCACTGCGGATATCTTGTGGCGCCATCTAAATAAAGAATAATATATATATATATATATATATATATATATATTTATATATATATATACACAGTATATACATATTCCATTTGTTATAATGTTTTACTCTTTTGACTATAATTTTTTGTTGAAGAGCAACATTGTATTAAACAGAAACTCCATTTCTCCAGCAAAATCCAATACATTATAAGCTTGTTTCAGCTCTAATATTTACAATAATATATTTTATTATTATTATTTTCACATTTCTCATGTATATTTTTTAATTAAATGTATATTTCAGTAGCGTTCATTAATAAATATCATTTACAATATGCTGTATATTTAACTTTCCTCAGGCCACACTAGCTATAAAAAGTCATAGTATCTCACGGTGTTCTTGTGAACTGTCAGCACACTGTACTATGGCAGAGGCTGGCGGAGGGTTATAATCCATGGCAGTGTTTGCTTTTATAAACGTGTAAATGAAGATAAAGGCAGATGACATTTTCATTGAACTTGACATTTCGGAGGAAAGTAAATGACAAATATTATAGCTGCTTGTTTGCTCAGTTAGGCGTTGGTCTTAGTTTTTTTAATTAGAACTGACCTATACATTCTAATTGCACAACTATAGGCCAAAGTTAACTATGAGTGACTTGATCCAGTACATTGTTTTATAAATGGTACACAATTACATAAAGGGAGACATTTTCCTAATCTAAGTTATTATACAACTCTCCGTTATGTTTAAAAATAAATGATGATTTAATGGAATCAATCATATTCTTACATTTGTAAAAAAAACAAAAAAAAGACATATATTTTTATGTCTGGGTAGGAAGTAATGCATCATTATCATCATCATCACCATTTATTTATTTAGCGCTACCAATTCCACAACGCTGTACAGAGAACTCACTCACATCAGTCCCTGCCCCATTGGGGCTTACAGTCTAAATTCCCAAACACACACACACACACACACTAGGGGCTAGATTTACTAAGCTGCGGGTTTGAAAAAGTGGGGATGTTGCCTATAGCAACCAATCAGATTCTAGCTGTCATTTTGTAGAATGTACTAAATAAATGAAAGCTAGAATCTAATTGGTTGCTATAGGCAACAAACCCGCAGCTTACTAAATCTAGCCCTAGAGGTCAATTTGTTAGCAGGCAATTAACCTACTAGTATAACTCTCCCCTCCAGATGAGTGATACTCACTCAGTTCAGTTCAGCGGGAAATAAACAATGTTTTGTCAATTAGTTTGTATCATGGCTGTACTGAAGTAGACAGACTGAATTGGTGTTACCTTCTGCGAGGGTGCGGAGTCTAACGCAATGTAGGATTTCATCAGGAACCCCCGCAAGGAGGTATGAATTTTGCTGCTACCACCACGCAGATCGCAACCCTCCGAACAGGTTCCAGGTGTGATTGACAGGTCAGGTACTTCAGAGTTCGATGAACTATCACAAAATGCAGAAACCATGGAAAAGTAACAGGTTAGAAATTGATACCAAGAATGTACTGACTGTGCGCATATCTAGAATACACTGGATGATGATATTACCAGTAATAATCTGGAGCTGACAGATGTCAGGAATACACTGACGATGATAGATACCAAGAATATTCTGGAGGTAACAGATACCAGGAATACACTGCAGGGTGACAATACCAGGATTCACTGTGGATTGGTGCATATACCAGGAATACACTGGAGGATGATAGTACCCGGAATACTCTGACGATGACAGATACTAGGAATATTCTGGAGGTAACAGATATCAGGAATACACTGCAGGGTGATAATACAAGGATTCACTGTGGATTGGTGCATATACCAGGAATACACTGGTGGATGATACTACACAGAATATTCTGCCAATGAAAGATACCAGGAATAATCTGGAGATCACAGATACCAGGAATACACTGCAGGATGATGATGTGGTGCCCCAAAGCCCTGTTGAATAGCACAGAGGAGTGCATAAACGCTTTTAAAATGCAGGTCTACAAGGGGTTAATTGTGCTCCTGAAAACTTGTGTCCAGGAGTGATTGACAGGAGGAGAATGAAGGCCCTGATTGGCTGGGGGAGTAACAGGAAGAGGATGTGCAGGAAGGAGGAGAAAGAGAGAGCAGCATGGTAGAAGGAACAAGGGGGAGGACGTGCAGCCGAGCAGAGAGAAGACTGAGCTGCTGCCAGAACTGGTGACATTGCCAGCAAAGCGGAGGGAGAACAGCTGGGGACATGCAGCGGGGCGCCAAAGACAGTCTCCACTAACTGCAGAACCCTCTCAAGGTAAAACCCTAGCCTGCAGTGTATTGCACACACCCCAGTGTCAGAGGGAAGAGTGATGAGAGAATCTACCCAAAACTGACATTGCATTCTTGTACAAGGAAGGATTGTGAGAGTTTTTCCCCCAGATCATACCTTTACACAGGTTGCAGGGAACAATTAAGACTGTCGTTTCAGCTATATCCTATGTGTTGCTGATATCTAGACACTATCCCCTGTTGCAGAGCAAATGTGCTAATAGAGATTCATTGACTGTTGAGAAAACAGCACCATCTTGTGGCTGAACTGAGCAACAGCCCTGCTTTCTACTATAATACTTAACCCTTCTGGAAACCTCTGCAGGACATTGGAACACTACCAAATTCTTGTGCACAGGTCAGCTCAGGACTGAGTGTAAAATATGGTAACGTTACCGGGGATAATATTTGTGCACCAAATGTTTTAGATGATGTTAATGTTATGTGATTTACCTAAGAGTTGATTTATTGATATTGAAGGTGTGACATGCAGCGTTAGCGGTACCGCTGCGATTCAAGTTAACCCAGAGGGAATAGCACGGTACCCCAAACACCTGAATAAGAAGGAGCCCTCTTGTGGGCGCGGTAGTGACCGTAAGAGTCTTGATGGGTTATTATTGATGGTTCTTGCATCATCACCAGTCAGATATTGTTAACTTGAAAGTAGTAACTGTGATTACCAGTGTGCCTTATTAGACAATGTGCATTGAAGATGTTATCGCTATTGAGCCTTATACTCACCAGGTGTATGTTATATGTTAAATGCTATTGTGCTCTATGCTGATCAGACGCATTATTTTGTCATTACTATTGAGCTGAAGGGGCCAGTGGCGCGGTGGCTTATCAAAGCTATCCTTACCGCATGCTCAATAAACCCAAGTTGTTTGACCAATCCTTGTCCCTTTCATTGAAGTATTTATCTCCTGACCACCGGATATCCGAACAGAAAAGAACCTGACTCGTGTCTGGAGGACAAGGTAAGGGAAGGATTTCCCATCAGTACTCGATCACCACAATGATACAAGGATTCACTGTGGATTGGTGCATATACCAGCAATACACTGGAAAGTAGTATCACCAGGAATACACTACAGGTGACATGTACCAGGAATTAGTAGAAGCAATACCAAAATAAATACCTAGTAAAAACAATATGCTTACATTAATCTAACTGCAAAACGTGTGTTATTAATACAAAACTGAAATATGGGTCTAAAGGGTTACTTTGTGTCTGACTGTAATGTGCGTCCTGGACCCACAAAAAGTTTAACAACTTCTGCTATAAAAGATTGCTGCTGCCTAATTCCGTGTCACTATATTTCAGGATACAGCCGTCGTGTCCCACGAAACTAGGCCATGTATGAAATATATACAACCTTTCCTACAAAGGTCCAGATTAAATGAACGTGTGGGTTCAGCTCCTCTCTGATATTGTCATTTTATGATGCACAAGAACTGTATGACCTGACCGAGACACATTAATATTAATGTCCATGAAGACTTTAGTCTGAGTCTGTGCATAGAATAGAAGGGTGACAATAGATAAATTAACCTTTCATACTTAACATATAGGAACTTCTTATCTCAAAGCAGACATAAATCGCCTTTAGCGAAGATCTTAAATAATGACTTGAGCTATATCATCGGCTAATACGTCTCATGTTTTAGTCACATTTGACATTGCACTTTATGGCGGTTTCAATCATAAGTAACATTTTCTCTCTAGTGCTCAGAAAACTACATTTATGTGAACAGGCAGCTCATAAGTTCAACGTGATATATGAGCTGAAAATAGCTCTTGTCACTTAATAGCTCAAACAGCAGGTTGGAAATATTCTTTAACTGCAAGGTTATTAATTTTTACTGACAACCAACATTTTACTGACATACTTATGTGATTTTATAATGTATAAACAAGTTAAAGTAGTAGCTCTAGAGCAGGGGTCAGGGAACTTTTTTAACCTTTTACCAAAAATATATTTAGATACGCCGACCTTACCCCCTTGATTTGAAAGGAAGGAAATCATATATTATTAATTATTGGAATTCAAAATTTTATTGAATCTATTCAAAAAAATTTTGAAAGCTTCAACTTCAAAAATTCAGGTTTTGGAGAAATGATGTTGCTTCATTTTTGATACAAGAGCATCAATATTGGGGCATTTCAATGTCAGAGCAATTTGGATACAGTCTTCAGCGTCCAATCGATTTCTCTGCTTTGTTTTTATGTTCGTTAGAGTGGAAAATCCTTGTTTGCAAACGTAGGTTGTTGCAAAAGGCAGCAACTTTTTGACTGCCTCCTCATGTACAATGAATGCCTTTGCAGCTGTTGACATCCAAAAATATGACAGATCTACTTTGTTTTCAAATGCAATACATGCTTCATTATTGCATTGAAGCTCAAGAAGAGCCTCTGCCAACCCTTGAGGCTCTTCTGGTATAACAGCAATTTCACATTTAAAGAGGTCTACAATCCAACTGACAGCATGTGAATCGTCAGCATTACCCCCAGGAATTTCATTTTTAACCCATTTGGGGTAATTTACCCCTGTTGCCTGACCACTGATCTAGAGGATAAAGGTTGGCTGAAA
Source organism: Mixophyes fleayi (assembly GCF_038048845.1). Classification (NCBI taxonomy): domain Eukaryota; kingdom Metazoa; phylum Chordata; class Amphibia; order Anura; family Limnodynastidae; genus Mixophyes; species Mixophyes fleayi. The sequence continues at coordinate 47,626,381 of NC_134404.1, forward strand.
ATATAGCATCCCCAACTCCATAATACCCAACATTTCAAGTGTCCAGATTGGCACCTCTCCTCTAAAAGTGGGTGCGTCACGTTAGGGGGCATGCCTAGCCCTTCTAAATTGCTAGGCCACCACAAACCCCAATCTCCTCTCCCAAAATCCACCCTTGAATTTTTGCAGGCACCTGAAGGACCTGCCTCCAATTCGTGCAGCACTCACTCACCATGGTGAGTGGGGACATACCTTCCAACTGATTTAGTGAATTATTTGGGTAGTTTAGTTGTGTTACTTATAGCTGCAATCCCACATTTTTTTAAGAAGCACATTTTGTACCTTTTAGACCAGGGGTGTCCAACCTTCTAGCTTCCCTGGGCCACATTGGAAGACGACGAGTTGGTTTGGGCCGCACATAAGATACACTAACAATAACGATAGCTGATCCTCCAAAAAACCATAGAAAACATAGTTAACATTATATATATATATATATATATATATATATATATATATATATATATATATGAGAAAAAAAGTGATTATATATATATATATATATATATATATACACATATATATATATCACTTTTTTTTCAAGTCCCCCTATACTTACCTTTCAATCGCCCTGTTCAAAAAATCCTCTCTATAATCACTTTTTCAATGCAATATCAATAAAGTGCATTTAAGCCAGGCATTGTATATCAGGGTGTCCTGACCAGGCCTGCGGTACCTGACATATACATCACTGTGACCCCAAATTGTGACCTGTTTTTCTAATTACACCACTATGTTAGTTAAGGGATAACAACTTATAATGGGAGAAAAAGAATAATATATAATGCCCCATTAGTATTACAAGTAGAAGTACTTTTTAATCGGTTGTTCTCCTGTCCTCTTCTCTTCTTTTCTCCAATTCTGTGCTGCTGATTGTTCTTCTCACGCGGGTGACTCCTCTGTGCTGCGCTCCGCAATGGATGTTGGGCATGATGACATCACGCCCGACATTCCCTGCGAGCACCGCACGGAAAAGGAGACAAGGGAGGGAGCCGGAGTACCAGCTGACGTGACTGCGTGACCGCAAGGTAAGTATTTTCTTTTCTTTTTTTTGCAGGATTTTTTTTTCCATTAATAGTGCTACCCCCTTGCCACAAGCAAAACTCCTTCTGGGCCACATTTACAGGCGTGCTGGGCCGCATGCGGCCCGCGGTCCGCGGGTTGGACAATTCTATTTAATGACCTATACATCAGTGTTCCCTTTGCAAAAGCTCTTTGTGGTGAAGACTGGCAAGGCTGTTTCTGGAATGGCACTAACTCTCAGTTGGAGCACATTTACATTTGAGTTCTCAAGCTGGTTCCTAAGGAGAGGGTCATCTGATCTCTAAGTCAGAGCCTCCCTGCAATGAACATTCCAAAGATCCTCTGCTCACTACATTATATGTAATGTGACTGTGGTTGCCATGATAGTGACATGACACTTAGCAAACTGTAAATCATTAAAAGGAATTTAAACAATAAAGTAAGCAGACAGAACACTACCGATTGTTTCTTACAGTAAACAAGACTAATTTATGCTAGAAACACACATTTTTTTCATGGGATTACAAATTTTAGGTATCATATTTTCACTAATCTTAAAGAATGTACTGACGAACAAACATTTGACTATTTTTCTGGCTGTCAATAAATTTACTGTGTTTGGCGACCATGTCATACAGTGCCTTTAAGGCCAACAGTCCAACATAGTTTTAAATAAGCGAAAGGTCCCACTGTCTTTGAGATAAAATACCTTCTGACTAATAGTCGATTTCACAGGGCTCGTTCTTCATCAGTTCTTCCATTGCAATAAAAAACATATATTAGAAAGGTATCCAGTTATGCCCTTGAAAAATAGTATATAAACAAGTCTTCCAGGTAATAGGGACTTTCATTTCAATTTACAGGGTAGAGTCGCCATTGCCAATCAGCCAATCAGGAACAAGCTCACCTAGGGCAGTGACAGGGGTGAAATGACAGATGATAAGCAGTTATAGTTAGAGACAGGAAGCATCAGGGGCAGGATTAGCACAAGGCAGGGGAAAAGTAGGTAAGAGGGAAAAGTAAAAAAAAAAACTATCACCTAATAATTCTTCTTAGCCCCTTGCAGTGCGTTTCCCTAGCGCACACAATTCTAGGCCCCTTTTAGCATTGCTGTTATAACCCCACGTCGAGCTACTACAACCCTGCAGTTTTTATCTTATCCCAAACTCCTCCCCACCTGGCGCACCTCTCACCCCAGCACTCCAGCTATCCCTAAAATATTCTAGTGGTATGTCCAGCCCCAGAGGTCCAGGGCCATCCCGGCCAGATATGCCCAAGTAATCCCGCCTCCATCCGGCCCCACACCCCCGACCACTACACCCCCTCGTAACGACACAGAGCTAGCTGCGGGATCTTACCGGAGAGCGGCTGCCTCCACTTCCAGTATGGAGGCCGTCTCTGCCGGTTTTACGTCAGGGCACATTTTGCGCCACCGGGCGTCACCAATGTGACCCGATCGCGGTGGCTGGCGTCACACCACCGGTGCCCGGGCTGGCCACCAGACTACATGATCTGGAGCGGGTAGCATTGCTGCCCGACTCCGGAGTGGTGGAACACAGGTGCAGCACAATGTCTGCGTGGGGGAGGGGATCCCATTCCCCACCCACCACACAGGCAGCGCTTAACCAGAGGGGGCGCAACATTATCAGACAGTGTAACAGTAGAGACGGCACTAGGTCAGAGAGGAGGGGACAAGCAGTAAATACCCCCCTCCACTTCTCCAGAGTCACCTTATAGAGGTTTACGTTCGGTTATATGCGACCCCATAACACCAATGCAGTTAATGGCCATGCCAGGCAGAAACGCTGGGTGCACCACAGATATCACAAGATGGGCTTATCTACACAACGAGGGCATGAATAGTCTTTCCTCCCCCATTCACATTTTGGAGCCCATGTACTGCTCATTGCTTTTGGACAGGAGAAGGTCAGTCCACCCCCCTACAAGGTCAGGGACACCCCCCCTCCCACCCATTATGTCCCCTTTACTTTTCTCCCTCCAGTCGGATACTCAGGTCCCCTCAACCTCAATCTCTCACACTGTTATCCACGCCAGGTCGGTGGGTTCTGAGGCCAGCCATAACACCTTTGCTATTCCTCCCAGTAGGCTGAACGCAGCCACCACTCCTCTCGCCAACCCCATCTCATAACACAGAACAAGGAGAGCTATGGCCCTTTCCCCCTGCAGCCTTATGTCAGATGGGCGCTACTGCAACTGATAATTGGTCGCTACCATACCGCTCACCCAAAGCAGCTTTCCCCTCACGGGTCAGCACTCCATAGACAGTCTCTTACCCATTCCCCTCAGAGCTATACACCCATTCTTATGCTTCCCCATCCTTCCCCAGACCTGGCCTATATACCATCCAGGATTCCCAGTGGCAAAGTACACAACGCCAAGTTCAGCCACCTCCACCCGAATTACTACCCATGTTAGACATAACCCTGGTTACACAGCCTGCACCCCCCCTCAGTCGCATGCATTTCCTACACCTTCTGTGGGTACTAAGATTTCGTCTCACCCAGTTTCACAGGTACAATTTCTGGCCCTGGAGGTCCAACAAACAGCAAAAGAGACGCCACAGATGGCTACGCCCCCACAGCCTGATACATCGCTAATTGCCACAACCGAGTAGGCGATAGGGACGAACACAGGGACAGCTATAAACACACCTGGTGAGTATGAAAGTTTACCTACTGCACACGCAAGCACACCTAGCCCACCCATCTCCACAACCAGTGATGACTCCTCCTCATCAACCGACAGAGGCCCCTACAAGTTAATTAAAATACTGAATACCCATTTCAGGGTCAGCAAAGATAAGAGAGTTGGAGGTACACAATGAGCACATAAAGAGCAAACAGAAGCCCCCATGGTTAGATGTGAGAACACCCCATTATTGTTAGCAATTCGCCCCAGTATGAGGGATAAAATAAAAAAGGGTTATTATGTGGATTTATTTGACCTGACCAACATGGCTCAAAAAGAGCTAGCAGAAGCAGCGAAAGGAGGCATATGTATCGAGGCCCATAAGAATTTCCCCAACAGGATAAGCGGGTACTGTGCATTTGCAGCATGTTATTTAGAAACTAGGCCTGAGGCCTATATTGACCTGTGGAAATATTTGCACCTCATCAATGAAATGTTTGTTTGCGAGTGGCTGGGAACATGACACTTCTATGATGAGCAATTTCTGGAAAAGGTTAGCGGATGGGCGGATATACCTTTAGGACACAGAGACGTAAAGGTCTGGATAAAGCTAAATCGCGCAAGTGTGGCCCCAGACCAAATAGCGCAGTCTACACGTTTCCTTGAACAGGGAGACGTAGCACTCCCCATCCTATAAAAATAGATGATTCGCTTTCAACAACTCAGCCTGTGGCAGAGGCAAAACCTGCTGATATAGACACATTTGCTCAAACTGTCGAGAAGATTGCCCAAAACAGAATAGTTGGGTTGGTCAAGAATGCCCCCATTGTCCTCCCTGTCCTAAATAGATAGTTGCGTATGTATCCAAAGACTGCCAAGGCTTCCTTTCTTCATGATGGCTTTAGGGATGGGTTCATATATCCCATCAAGGGAAAAATTTCCACAGGATCGGTCAAGAATTTAAGATCGGCTTCCCTTTACCCTGACATACTTACCGAGGAAGTTAGGAAGGAAATTAGCATCTGACGCATGTTGGGGCCTTTCTCATTCTCATCCTAAGAGAGCTGTTGTGAAGTTTAGGCTCGTCCTGTACCTATCTCATCCTCCGGGCAGCTCTGTAAACGCCGCTATCGACCCAGTCAATCATTTGGCAAAGTGTTATCACTCATTAGACAATTAGGGCCAGGTGCTTTAATGGCTAAATTAGATATTGAGTCCACCTTCCGTTTACTCCCACTTCACCCCTCCTCCTTTAAATTGATGGGCTTTAAAATGCAGAATGGATTTTACAAAGATAGGCGCCCTCCCATGGGTTGTTCGGTCTCTTGCACATTCTTTGAAACTTTCAGCTTCTTCCAGCATTGGTGCCTCCAAGCAGGATTGGGTAACCATCGGATATCACACTATCTGGATGACTTTCTGTTCATGGGTCCCCCCTCCTCCACGATCTGCGCTGATACCCTTGTCTCTGCACAGGTACTCTTCCGCGAGATGAGGGTCCCAGTTGCCCAAGACAAGACAAGGAGCCACTGACCAGATTGTCTTTTCTCTGCATTGAAATTGACACCATTGAAGGCTGTTGTAGGCTGCCCGATGACAAAGTGATCTAATTTTAGAGACACTATCCTCACCCTCATGCACACTGAGATGGACAAAGTCCCTCCTGGGTTCCCTGTATTTCTTAAGCAGAGTAATACTAACGGCCAGAGTTTTCTGTGGAAAGCTTCAGCTGGCCACAGCCGGCTTTACATGCCCCCATGCACATATCCACCTAGGCGAGGAAATAAGGGGCGATTTGAGGTTTTGGTCACACTTCCAAGAGCAATTTAACAGCAGCAGGATATGGCCTACATCAATAATATCAACCATAGCTCTGGACCTACACACGAACGCATCAGGGGCAAAAGGGTTCGGTACCTTTTTTCAAGGGGAATGGTGTGTCACCCCTTGGCCACAATCGTGGAAACTTAACGGTCTAATATTTACTTCTGTCAACAAAAGCAGACAGCAGCCCAACTCTTTAGAGCAGACGGAGTTCACCTTACTCAGGAAGGGACTTGAAAATTTATAGAGCAAATATTATGAAAGCTTAGGACAGTAGTTAGGAGTTTAGATGGTGGGCCGTGATCTTCCTAAGTTCACGGCTTCTTGCTATTTGGTAGGAGAGCAGCGCTGTCAGAAGGCATAGAGCATATGGTGCTAGTTTATCGGCATACGCGAGTCACTGCACCATTGTGAAGCCACCAGACTCTTGGACCTCTAGCGAGTAGGAACCCTTGGCCTACTGAATGGTTGCACATCTCTGTCGAGTCCAGAAAGGGAATAGTCACTACTTGAATCATTTAGCACCGGCCAATAGATAAGGTTTAATTAATTGGTCTGACCTTTCCACCTTTACTGGTTTTGCATTTGTAGCTGACTGCCCTGCTCTCACCGCCACTGTTATTAAAGTTTTAATTGTGAGTAGGGGGTCTTGGAAGAATAATCAATACTATACATTTTAAATGTGTATAGTTCACAGTTGTTTCCCCTTTTTTTCTTCCTAACTTCCAAAGAGACTGTAATATCCAGTGCTCCAGCACACAGAGGGATAGGTACAGCAACAGCCAAAAAGTCTTACGCTCATCATACTCCTCAACAAAACATGACAGCTTGTGTTAGAGTGGCAGCTGACTGAGCAAATGTCAGAAGCCTAACAACACAGACAGGAGAGAGAGGAGGTCTGTGCAGTCTGCACAGAGACAAGTGGTGACTACAGAATAACAAGTCTACTAAGACATTTCCTCACATCACAACACCTTACACATATTAAGTGATGGAGTGAAACTAAAAGTGCAGACACTACTACAACTAGACAAAAACATTGGGAGGATCAAACCCCAACACGAGGTATCAATGACAATAAAAGTTAGAGAACACAAGATCGTTGGTATCAATGGAGGAAACGGGGCCCCATGATAAAATTTGGGGGAGGGCACAACAATGCAGCTTCATCGTCTCAGGCCCCCGCTCTTCTCTCAGAAGGGTGCGGCCTTTGTGCTCAGAAGAGGCTTACGCTCTGCTCTTATGAACATGTGCCGGTCTGATGCATGAGCAGTGAATTCTCCATAATATCATAAACAAGTAGAATAAGGTATTATTTTTATAAAGTTTATGTATTATTGCTGGCCAATAGAAAATAATTAATTTCTCATGTATATATTGGTTTTCTCACACACAATATTGCAATCATAACCCTTTAAAACTAATTTGAACCTGAAAATAAAAGATAATTATCCTTTCAACGAGTATGTTTTTGGGTGTGTGCTCCTGTGGGTGCAGTTTCTCTATTTAGAATACATTGCAGGGCAAGGAAGAAAGATCCAAAGGAGAAAGGAGGTAACACATTTATCTTTTAACAAACCACACTCTTACTCAGGTCACCCTCAGCCTACCACAGGATTACTAATCCTAACACTCAGTACCCACTCCACCATTTCCATCACAGCATACTGCCTACTACACTCTAACCATACTGCTCACTACACCTCCAGGTAGAAATCTACTGGAGGATCCTTCCTGAGGTGTCCACAGTTACCTACCTAACACTATTTGAACAATTACATTTCAGGACCCGGGAATAGGAGGTGCTGGGAGAAATTTAATCAATTGTCGAAAGCAGCTGTGTAGTAAGGAAGATATCTGATTAAATTGCAAAATCCATCCGTTAAGGTGTTAGCTTAAATAAACCTTTTCCTCCTCAGTTGGTGGAGAATGCATGGTGTCCCTCCCTACCTGCCCGCTACCACGGTGGGTGCTTCCGCAGAGAGATATTTTTTTGTTACAGGCTGGGCTTATTGTGCCACGATGCTTTATGCAGTTTATGGCATTGTCTGCAATAAGCTGTCACTGACTGCTCCACTGACCTTTATCCCTAGTATGACCCTAAATTCGTACGAGACAAATGAGCTGATGAAGACTGATCATTGAAACCTCCGGGGTCAGTGGTATGGATGTGACAATATCCCTTACCTAAATCAAAGCTAGATATGTGTTTCCTGCAAACTTAAAACATCACTACAGGCCAAGGTCACATCACCAGGAATGGTCATGTCTCTAGACCTGCAGCAGTCCAGACAAAACTGCATTGATTTATCCCTCTGGGGACAAAATAACCATGGGGTGTGAGATGCCTGGGTAATACCAGCATCTCCTGTACCTCCCTGTGAGATGACTGGGTACCTCCCTGTGAGATGACTGGGTAATACCAGCATCTCCTGTACCTCCATGTGAATACTTCCCACAGCCTCTGGTGAAACACAGTACATGTGCTGGAAGTTCTGCCTGGATTCCTATTGATCAGCTCTTTTAAGGAGCACAGCACCATTGCCATCTGCTCCCTCTAATGGGCACTGAGCTGTTAGCTAGGGGAAACTTCCTCTATACAATCTATACAGCTCCCCCCCCCCCCCCCACACACACACACACACCCAAAGAGGTCAGGAATTAGGTCTATTGACTTCTAAAGTTTGTGGTGTACTATTTATATTGTAGATACATTGCCGCCTGCCACTAGTATCACATGACACTACTCACTTATTGCCACTAAGGTATTTTTAGACCTTGTATGGTCCAGACAGCCGGGAGCCTGTTCTGATGTGTGGGTATCAAAATTAACACCGTCTGCCCTACCTCAAAAACTCTGGGTGTACGGATCATGCCAAGTCTTCAACTCGGTTTATACTTCCAGCAGGATAGCCTTAGAGACTCTTTATCTATTCTCTGAGCTGCAGTACATACCCCACCGTGAATGTATCATGGTAACCATTTCCTCTCCCTAAAACTGACAGAAAAGGTTGAGGGGATCCCGATCACTGCACACATATAGTAATGCAAAGGAAGCAAAACTAGTAGATGCCTGAGGCACCTCCTGATAAGTAAACAGAAGGTGTGGCAATCCCAGTATCCCCTCTGTAGCACTCCTCCCTTGAGACACTCCACCTCTGATCACTTCCCCTCTGAAGCACTCCTCCTCTGATGTACTGCATTCTAAGCACTCCCCTTTGAGCACTCCCCCTCTGAAACACTCCCCTCTGAGCACTCCCCCTCTGAAACACTCCCCTTCTGAAACACTCCCCCTCTGAGCACTCCCCCTCTGAAACACTCCCCCTCTGAAACACTCCCCCTCTGAAACACTGCCCCTCTGAGCACTCCCCCTCTGAAACACTCCCCCTCTGAAACACTCCCCCTCTGAAACACTCCCCCTCTGAAACACTCCCCCTCTGAAACACTCCCCCTCTGAGCACTCCCCCTCTGAAACACTCCCCCTCTGAAACACTCCCCCTCTGAGCACTCCCCCTCTGAAACACTCCCCCTCTGAAACACTCCCCCTCTGAAACACTCCCCCTCTGAAACACTCCCCCTCTGAGCACTCCCCCTCTGAAACACTCCCCCTCTGAGCACTCCCCCTCTGAAACACTCCCCCTTGTAGCTGTAACTAATACAGTTTATTAATGTATTCTTCCCATCTATTTAATACAGAAATTGTGTATTAAACCTATTTATAGATTTGTATTAAACTCGGTATGCAGGGGCGGATTGGCAATGTAACCTACCGGGAAAAACCCCGGGAGGCCGACGACCTCAGGAGGCCGACTAGTGTCTTTTTAGGAGTTATTTAAAAAAAAAATTATGTGTAGCGCGCCCCCCCCCCCCCCCCCCGAACGGCGCGGGAGAGGGAAAGGCAGTGTGGTACTAGGTAGCTGGACCCTCCTCCGGGACCAGCCACCTACCTTAATGTGGTCGCGGAGAATGGTCTCTCCCCTCTCCCCCCCCTCTGTGGCTGCAGTCTCCTACACAGGGACGTGTCACATGACAGCTGCCATCCTATGTGTGCAGTGAGGGGAGTCTGCAGAAGGAACAAGGTAAGTGTATGTCTGCTAAAGTGTATGTCTCTGCTATAAAGTGTGTGTGTGTATGTGTCTCTCTCTCTGCTAAAGTGTGTGTCACTGCTAAAGTGTGTGTGTCTCTGCTGTAAAGTGTGTATGTGTCTCTCTCTCTGCTAAAATGTGTCTCTCTGCTAAAGTGTGTGTGTATGTGTGTGTGTTACTGCTAAAGTGTGTGTGTCTCTGCTATAAAGTGTGTATGTGTCTCTCTCTCTCTGCTAAAGTGTGTGTCACTGCTAAAGTGTGTGTGTGTGTGTGTGTCACTGCTAAAGTGTGTGTGTGTCACTGCTAAAGTGTGTGTCTCTGCTAAAGTGTGTGTGTGTATCACTGCTAAAGTGTGTGTGTGTCACTCTGCTAAAGTGTGTGTGTGTGTGTGTGTGGGCTACTAAAGAGTATGTAGGAGAGGAGGGGGGCTACTAAAGGGTGTTTAGGATAGGAGTTGGGGCTGCTAAAGGGTATGTAGGATAGGAGTGAGGGTTGCTACAGGGTATGTAGGATAGGAGGGGGGCTACTAAAGGGTTTGTAGGATAGGAGGGGGCCTACTAAAGGGTGTTTAGGATAGGAGTTGGGGCTGCTAAAGGGTATGTAGGATAGGAGGGGGCCTACTAAAGGGTGTTTAGGATAGGAGTGGGGGCTGCTAAAGGGTATATAGGATAGGAGTGAGGGCTGCTACAGGGTATGTAGGATAGGAGTGGGGGCTACTAAAGGGTGTTTAGGATAGGAGTGGGGGCTGCTAAAGGTTGGAATGGGAGGGTCTTAATATATTGTGTGATAAGAGGGAAGGGAGGGGGCTGTCTTAATAGTTCATGGGTGGGAGATAGGGTATTAATTTAATGACGGAGTTTATGTTGGGTCTAATTATTTAATGGGTGCTAATATTTGTGGGATTTGGTCCTACTGAAAGGACAGTTAGGAAGTATGCCCCGCTTCACACTGTACTACTTGTGAAGGCAGAGCTGTGTGTACCTAACAGTAGTGCACACAGTTTTGCCTGTTTATTTGTCATATATAATAACCCCCCCTGTCTTAAGTGCCCCCGGCCCCCCGGAGCCTTATTCCAGCTCTAGCGATACTTTAGTGGTTCTCGCCTTGATTCCATTGCCTCCTTCTACCTTGCATTGGTCCCATTCTCAGATCACTTTGCTGAACATATGGCCAGCCCCCATTGTACTGACAATATAATTAATCCTGCCTCCTTTAAACTTACTATATCACCAGCAAACCCTTGGAATACCTCTCCCCTTCACTTATGCCATTGTCTGCCAACCCTCCCTGCACTGTTATTAAATCAAAACAGCACCAATCACAGGGCACATTTAGGGCTCATACATAATTGTTACCAAAGAAGTGTTTTCTTGCAGATGCTTGAAGCATTTTACTTTTCTGGTGATCGCACTTGATAGCCATTTATTATAAGGATTATTTTTTATGCATTTTTTGAAACACACAGTACACATTTTTAAATATTAAAGAGAGAGATTTGGCTGGTAGTTACAGCTCATGATGTCAGGGAAAGATGCAGCGGTGCGGTGCTCATATGCTGCTCTGGCAGACTGATCAAATAAGATTCTGCCAACATGTTTCGTAATAGTTAAACTTATTAAACAAAGTCAGATATGTTTCTATGAAGGGAATTTTGGAAGAATGTGTTAGTAGGCAACTAAAGAAGTTTGAGCACAGAGGCATAAATCAGTCTCAGATAATGTAAAAGATTTCATGTATTTTTATAGCACAGGACTGGCAGCTTTTTCCCTGCTTTGCTTTAGAAATGACCCACTGTGTCTTAAGTCATCACATATAGGTTTTCCTGAATGTTACTACAACCGAATTCTAGTAGTTTTAAATCCCGCCTACTTTTGTGTTGGCCCCACCCACAGTTGATTTGGACCCGCCCACATGAGGCCACTTCAAGAATTTTTTCCAGGGCCACTTTAAGTTCCCAATCCGCCCCTGTCGGTATGTCACATATTAGCATACATAGTCGAACTGTATACTCTCCAAATGGTATGTATTTCATCTGAGGTCACATCTGAGCATTCGCTCTATATTCAAAATGCTAAGATTTATCATTAGTTATATACCTCAGATGTGAAAGTTTTCATGCTCTAAATTTGTATAATATTTGCACATCAGGACTCATATGTTCACTCATTCACCCACTCTCCCCTGTAACTAATTATAGGCTCTGTTCTCTACTTGCTTTGCCGAAGAATCTCAGATTCCTCTGTCTGCTATAAATGTTCAATATCAGATTGATTTCTAAGCTGCCTCACTGTTCTAGTCTAGTATTATCTATTTCAGAAATATACAGGAGGTAGATCTCGCCCCCTTGCCCACTAATGAGGTGAGGTTCAATGTGTCGATGCTGAACCCTTCGACAGATTGTTGACACCAAAATGTTCACAGTCAGAAATATTGACAGGTTCAGTGTGTCTACGTGTTAAAATGGCTACATTATGACTTTCAACATTCAAATTGCAATGTCAGCACCAGTCACGGATCTGCCAGCGCAATACAGTCGCCGGACCCGCCAGCAATACAGTCGCCAGACCCGCCAGCAATACAGCCATCGGCACAATACATCTGGTGGACTCGCAGGCACAATACAGCCTCCAGACCCGACGGCAATACAGCTGCTGAACCCACCAGCACACTACAGCCACTGGACCCGCCGGCACAATACAATAAGTAACACGGCACGCTGTTTTTTTTTATGTAATGGTATTTTATTTATTTTTACTGTGTTGTTTTCTGTATTGTGTCAGCGGGTCTGTAGGTTTTATTGTGTCGGCGGGTCCGATGGCTGTATTGTGCCGGCTGAATTGTGCCAGCTGTATTGCTACCCTTTGACAGTCACAATTTCACAATTTAAACCACGTAGATACACTGAACCTGTCAGCATTTCTGACTGTCAACATTTTGGTGTCAACAGTCGGACTGTCAACAGATTCAGCAGAAACAGATTGACTACATCCCCCACTAATGGCATATTGTAATCCCTAGTAGTACTACAATCATATATTCAACCTGTTTATGAATGGGAATGGTTTATGGCAATACCACCAACTGAGACGCCAACGCCCGTGTCACCGCCTGGCTTGGTTTATTAAACAACAACTCACAAAATCGACAAGTGATGAATAATTTTAATGCCTATCAATAATGTTTATTTGTACTAGATTGTGTTTCTGTAAAGATAACTCCCTTTCTTCTCTAACACTTATATTGTTACACAATAACTGCTTGTATGCGATTTTTAGCAATAACTAATATATTGTGTACTTGTTTTAAAAGTGCATTCATCCTAAATACGGAATGTGGAGTTCAGTTAGGGAACTGCATGAAGTGTTGACCCTCACTGCTTCTTTATTTGTGCACGGTGACCAGCTTGACCGCCGAGTGTATTTACAGGTGCATGCACACTTTCCTAAATTGATTTAAAATTTTCAATTTTTCTCCAAAAATATTGCTTGGTTTTTCCTTTTTTATGTCTTAAAATGAATCATGACAGTGAAGGAAACTCCCTCCTAAATCTACCCTCCTCATACCTTTATCTCATTGAATCTTGTCCTGCAAAATTAAATCTAATTTTTGCACATGGGTGCAAAGAAGGAGCACTCAGGCACCTAATCTGCCCAGCAAGGATTACCCGCAATTCACCCAACTCTTATAGCTGACAGTGCTAACTTTTGCACCCCCAAAGATATTACCGCTCGGAAGTCCACTCTAGACACTAGGGGCCTGATTCATTAAGGATCTTAAATTAAGAAGTATCTTATTTAAGTCTCCTGGACAAAACCATGTTACAATGCAAGGGGTAAAAATTTGTATTCTGTTTTGCCCATAAGTTAAATACTGACTGTGTTTTCATGTAACACGCAAATACTTGATAGCTTATTTGTACACTGAAATTTAAAGTTGATATTTGTGTGCTACATGAAAAAACAGTCAGTATTTAGCTTATGTGCAAAACAGAAAACTAATTTGCACCCGTTGCATTGTAACATGGTTTTGTCCAGGAGACTTAAATAAGAAACTTCTTAATTTAAGATCCTTAATGAATCAGGCCCTAGTTTTGAACCGGTTGTCTTCTTTTAAAAAAATATATTATTTTAGGGAGTGGAGCAACTTATTTTGGAATCTCCAGTACAGGTATAACTGATATGAGCTATCCAATCTGAAACTGACTAAACCATCTGAGGTGCAAAAAACTAAAAGAGCTCTGGCAGTAAAGGGGTTAAGGGTGCCTGGAGATCCAGCGCCATTTGTGCCAATGTTAATAAGAATGTTTCATGGATGTTTACAGCTGCAAGGCCAAAAATGTTCTATCTTTGAACTCCCAGGCTCTGAACCTTGAAATACAAGGCCAGGATATTCTTGCATATTGTGCTGGTAAACTGAGATGGCTCAGTACTGAGTAAAACTGAAAGACTGATACATAAGACTTTATTCAATACTAAACTATTATTGTTCGTGCTCAGGAACCAGATACTTTGGAGAGCGTATCTGGTGGCTTTACACAATAATCACAAAGAGCGCGGATCATGTCAGAAGAGGAAAACATTGCTGTTTCAGAATTCCTTGAAACATAATGGATGCTTAACAATCATTAGGTGAAAAGTCAGGTGTGTTATTAAAAGCCCTGGGTCAAATTTATAGAAGCCTAGATTAACAGCCGGGGGCATAGTTGAGATATATAAAATCTGCTCACTACTTTTAATGCAGTGTAGTAAATTTAAATAGGTTGCATTGTTATAAAAAAATACACTGAACCTAGGAACCCAGCGTAAAAAATGAACAAAATAGTACCTTACAAGTGCTAGATTTACGGCATGATGTACGGAGGAGGAAACCTTGGACAAGGTCACCAAGTATCATGCAATTGTTTGAGCTATACTGGCCACAAAGGGATAAGAGCTAGATCAAAATTTGTGAGTGCCCCAGGGCAAATGAGGCACTCACAAATAACCTGCACTTAAAACTTCCTTGTCCATAGGGCTAACCCAACCTGCACATTGACTGCCTACTGCCTGGCCTGGTCAGCGTTCTGGGCAGTGGGCACGCACCATGTGTAGGTTGTTGGCTGCCATGTGGCCAGATGCCAGTTACTTTGTGGAAACCTGTGTTGTATGGGGGTCCTAGTTTAGCACATATAATCTGGAACAATCTTACTTGGTTTCATTACTAAACAATAGGATTGCTTTCACAATTTGGCCACACACATATGGAGCCAGTTTGGACAAGGTGGGCATATTAGTGTTATTGGAAGATGACTGAACACTCATAGCAGTCATCTGTTGATCAAATTTTTGAGCATGGCCAATAACCATAAATTAGGATTTTTACTTAATAATTCAGGAACATCACACTCTAGTTTTTTGGGTCCTAGCTTCTTTCTAAAGCAATTAGGGTGTTTCTAGATCTCAAACACACATATATCTAAATCTAGATCAATATATCCACATCAATACATCTACATCAGTATATGAATATTTCATGTTTTTCAAATGAATAAAAGTAATTCAAAGTGAATCGTGATATTTGCTAATTATCCCAACCAATGCCGAATTTGTTCCAAATAAGTTGCCCTTCCTCCTGGCCTGTTATCTAGCCCTGACCCTTTCTTACACTTTTCTACTGCATGGGGTTTTGTATTTTTCAGCAACTGCCTTGTGGGGCTACTTTGGGGGCTGAGACCTGTGGGCACTTTGTGGGTCCAAGGGCTAGATTTACTGAACTGTGGGTTTGAAACAGTGGAGATGTTGCCTATAGCAACCAATCAGATTCTAGCTATCATTTATTTAGTGCATTCTACAAAATGACAGCTAGAATCTGATTGGTTGCCATAGGCAACATCACCACTTTTCAAACCTGCAGTTTAGTAAATATACCCCCAAGTTCCCTTGCCACTTAAAGGAGCCAACAGCAAACATTATAGGCAGCACCACTTTTTTTCCTGTGTAGCAGATTTCAGAAATGTCCACCAATGTGTCCTGGCACACAGCTAGAGTAAATCCTGCACCTTTATTCAGATATACAGTATGTCATTTGGAGACTAAAAGTAAAAGAGTGACCTTTGTCATAAACATGCAAATAGCTTAAAGTAGAAATTAAAATATAACAACTTACTAAGCTAAAATACAATATATTTTTTATCTCTTGTGTAACATTCTATTGAACTTGTGGGTTCCCTTGATGCCTTTAATAGTTCAGCCTTGCTGAGAACCCCACCTATGCTTGAGGGGGTATATTTAAATAACAGAAGCTCCTCTAAAGGTTTAGCTGCTCTTTAACACACAGAACTCCACCCGCAACTACTGTTTGTGGAACTGTCCTTTAACTATTTTGACAACTTGGAAGAACAATCGGCTTTATAGAAATTTTCCACTGCAGACCTGGATTCCTTTTTAAAAAATGACATTCTAATGTCAAAGCATTATTCTCAGATATCTTTTTTCGTAACGAAAATCTGCTACTTTTTTTTTCTAGTGAATCCCCCTGCAGCTAGCCGGCACAGTGATGCCCTTTCATGTAGAATATGGGGTTTTATATATAAGCTGTTCTGCAAGTGCGGTTCACTTGATATACTGTAAGTAATCCGAGTGTGATCCCAGTAGATTGAGCCTATACAAAAACTGCTGACAAAACGTTTCAGACTAGGACTTGACAAGAGATAAGTGAGTAGCTCAGCCTGAGCCTGTGACACCCCAATGCCCTCATTGATTACGGCACACAATGACAGCGACACCGGCAGAGACCCGGCCAGATAAAAATAGCTTTCTAAATTAGTGCGAGAACACAGAATTTTCCATCTATCATGATGAAATGTATCCAAGTTAACTACTTAGGGAAAATGTTACATAATTGGATTCGTTAAATAACCTTGGTGGCTTTTAAGTCTTATCGGTCACCTTCTGATCCCAGCGGCAGTTGTAAATGGAACATGCAGAGATAATTGTTGGAAGAAGCCTCGTGGGGTAGAGATCTCGCTGCTGGACTCCTGTGCTAGTTTCAAAGACTTTTTCCAGGTTTCAGACAATAAAAAAAAATAAAAATGAATAAGTTCCTAAACTTATAATATTTAATGAAGAGAGTGGTGGTACACTGATGGAAGTCTAAAATAGTACAAATAATACAAATTCTAATTATCTATTTTAATATTATATATATATATATATATATATATATGTATATATATATGTATATATGTATATATATATATATATATGTATATATGTATATATATATGTGTATATATATATATATATATATATATATATATGTATATATATATATATGTATATGTATATATATATATATATATATATATATATATGTATATATATATATATATATGTATATGTATATATATATATATATGTATATATATATATATATGTATATATATATATATATATATATATATATATATGTATATATATATATATATATGTATGTATATACATATATATGTATATATATATATATATATATATATATATATATACATATATATATATATATATATACATATATATAGATATATATACATATATATATCTATATAATATTAAAATAGACTATTTGAATTTGTACTATTTTAGATTATAAATATATATATATATATATATATATATATACTTGTTTAATATATATACTAAATTATATTCACTTTACAATTATCAGGAATTTCACAGTTGCGTTTAATTGTTCAGATTTTTATTTTTACATTACTTCCGTTTTGTTTACGAATTCCAATCTCTATTTTTATAGAGGGAATAAATGCTAATGTATTTCTGTGGTCCAATTAACTTGCATAATGTTCCATGTCACAGGCTACAGCAATTGAAGAGCCATAGTGAGAAATATGATCACCCTGTTCCAATACATATGGCCCCTACTACAATTGGTCTACTGATAACTTAATGAAATTTTAAGATGTGTACTTCTATTTCAATATTTTTTTTTACATTACTCCTTGTACCAATGAGACACCAGACAAGCAGATTTGACTTTGCTATTGCTTGTTATGTTAGTGAATAGATCATCATCATCATCATCCTCATCACCATTTATATATGCTCAAGCACAGTCTTAGATAGTTGGAAATAAAGCACAGGGAGAACATTACTACTGATACATGAAACTGGGTTCAACGCAACAAAAATACACAAGTATTAATTAGGTAATGCAAAGTCAGGACACATAAGAAATTAGAGAACAAAAGAAATAAATAGGAAACAAAAGCACTGTTAGATTTGGACTATAAAAGGCAGTTCTCCGTTATACAGCATGTGCATCAAATTAAAAGCTGAAGGAGGCTTCCAAAATTGCAGAGAGAAAAGCTATGGAATAATATCAGCATGGGGACTGGGAAAATGCTGCTGGAACATGAGACCGTTGGAAACATTATGACGTGATGTAAAGTTCAGAAATACATAATGGTGAATGAAAAGTTGCTGAAGTGAGAACATCTATTTTTGTATTGAGGGGGTAAGGTGTGAATGATATAGAGATTTCCTGAATATATTATGAACAATAGAGTTATCGACCTCATAGAGATCTTATATCCATATAGTAAATAATATTCAACTTCGCCGTTTATTCATAAGGTGCCACAGATTCTGCAGCACAGTTCCACTCTGAACGGTGGATTGTCTAAAGTATAACGGAGAACATCAAACTTGTATGCTGCCTCTTATCTCTCTTACTCTTCTGTGGGGTTATCCATAGATTCCAGACAAGAATATATGTGGAAAGGGACTTTGTTAATATATCATTTAAACTTTCATATGACCTTATATAATGTAGTATCCCAAATGAGTTGGCTTACCCAGCAAGAAGAATGATTTATTTGGCTACTGTGAACATTATTATTATTATTACCATTTATTTATCTAGCGCTACTGATTCCGCAACGCTGTACAGAGAACTCACTCACATCAGTCCCTGCCCCATTGGGGCTTACAGTCTAAATTATCTAACACACACAACAGACAGACACACATAGACAGACAGAGAGAGAGAGACTAGGGTCAATTTTGATAGCAGACAATTAACCTACCAGTATGTTTTTGGAGTGTGGGAGGAAACCGGAGCACCCGGAGGAAACCCATGCAAACATGGGGAGAACATACAAACTCCACACAGAAAAGGCCATGTTCGGGAATTGAACTCATGACCCCAGTGCTGTGAGGCAGATTTGTTAACCACTGAGCCACCGTGCTGCCCAATGTGCAGCACAATTATGGAAGTATAAGAAATTTTTAAACAGCATATATTACATCTTTTATTAACACTGATATATTGCGCACTACTTTACAGAAAATATTTAATCTTCACATCAGTCCCTGCCCCAGTGGAACTAATGATCTATATTCCCACACAAAATCAACAATTCATCATAATGAGTAGAATTCTGGTCCGCTGGGAGACGCTGAGAGAGGAGGTTAAACAGACTAGTTTGGAGTTAGAAGAAAAAGGTAAATAAACAATTGTGATGTTGAAGTCACCCAAGATGATTGTGAGGATGTCAAAAAATAAGGAATGAGTGAGCCAGGTAGACAAATGTTAACGGAATTTTTGGGGCAGTCATGGGGAAGATAGATCACAGGAAAACACAGAGACAAAGTTGAAAACCCATATGACATGCACTTTAAAACATGGGAATGTCAGTGATGGAACTGATGGTAAAACTGTGATTGTGCTGTGTGGGGAACGGATGTGTCTCACCCCTCCTCCTAGTCTGCTTCTAAGAGGTGTAGGTGAAGTGTACACCTCTGTGAGAAAGGGCTGCAGGTGAGGCAGTGTCTGATTGTTTGAGCAATGTTTTTGTTATTACCAGAAGGTTGAGGTTTGGTTGAGAGGAAGAGGTCATGAACCAATGTTATTTTGCTACAGACAGAGCATGCTGTTACTAGGGCACATTTACAAGATTTTGAAACTGACGGGAAACAGGTGATACGTTTAAAGTTTGCAGGATCTATGCTGTGCTGAATCAGTATGATGTATATGGGAGATGTGGGGAGGACCTGCATTTTGTGATATATCTCCATCTACTAGATGCAAAAGGAGTGAGAGGTAGAAAGAGGATTGTAAGATTTTTTTTTTGGCAACAGATTTAGGATGCTGCAATTAAGTGTAACCCCCTGTCACTGTGTGTAGTGTGGGGTGCAAAGGGTACACAGTGCACCTCCTTCTCAAGCCCTGGCTAGCTGATGGGCATGGGTGTAAATGATCAGGGGGTCCCTGCACATGCAGGTGTTTTTTGTAGTTAGTGGGACACAGGTAATGTCACTTTGGTGCAGTGTAATAGAAGTCACAATAATTTGGGCGCCAGACCATCTCTATAACAAACTCAACTCTTTATTTACACTCTTCCTCCAGCACGATAATCATAATGGTTGCAGCAATAAAGAAATATATGTACAGCTCCTTACTCTCTCCAGCACAGTTCTTAATGAGCAATACGAATATGGTTGCAAATATATCTCATTACTCCTCCTGCACAGTTCTTAATGTTATCCAGATGTTATGTAACATAAATCATTGGTCTCTCTTACACTCCATACTCACTGCAGATACCCTTTCTGCAGGGGCACATGCATGGATGCTAATAGGCAGGCAGCCTCTCCTCCATGCAGCTCTGACACACTCTGTGTACCTCTCAACTGCAGCTCATCCCTCCTCTGCGGGGATGATGTCTCCTGTGCTCTGACACGTCACTCTGTGTACTCTCAGCCTCAGGATCTGACACTACAGCTACCAGGCCTCTTGTAGCAGCCCTCACTCCAGGGCCTCTTCCATGCAAAGTGTCCCCCTCTCTCTTGGGTTCTCTATAGTGGCATGGAGTTCTCCCCCTCATCCAGTGCACACATTCCTTGCCCTGGCTCAGTCACCATGCTCAGACTTCCAGGCAATGCTGGGGGAGCCTGGGAGCTTCCACCCCAGGTCCCCAGCTACAACTCTCCTCTCGTGTCTCCCTTCTCAGTTCCTATCCCCCCTTAATGACAGCCCCTCCTTCCTCTCACTTAGTCTCACAGGCTGGGCTGGGTTATCACCATGGTAACCAGTTTATGTAACTTTTCAGAAACTTCTATCTTACCCTCTAGGTGACCCCTCCTCTATTCACTGAGGTAAAGGTTTAACTAAAACACCACTAGGAGGGTGTTACATAAGGGTTGAAGATAGTTAAGAAGTTCATGGGGCTGATTTACTAAAGTTTCCAAAAAAGAAAAGTTTAGGTGTTACCCTTAGCAACCAATCAGATTTTAGCAATCATTTTTTAGACTGTACAAGTCTCCCTTTTTAGAAGCTTTAGTAAATTCACCCTCTGCGTGTTAATTAGAGGCGAATGGAGTAGGGGGAAATATGAATTGAGGAACATGCTAAAAGGGAGTAAAGTATATTATAATTCTAACTAAGGATAATGCCATTGAAGGATAGCAAGAAAACCACCACTAGACTGGTGCTCAATATATAGCATACTTGCCTACTTTGGAGATCTCCCGTCCAGGAGGGGAGATCGCCATGCTGCGACCTAGGGGCGTGGCCACATGAACTTACATTGTTAGGCCCCGCCCCTTTGCTGCACCATACCAATTTTGTCCTCTTACAGCAGGGGGTGGGGCCATGATGACATAATTCACCAGCAAAGAGGGCAGATTTCTGAAGGTTGTTCCTGTTCTCCCGGGAGTCTGGGAGAAGGCCCAACAATTTGGCGGTCTCCCGGACATTCCGGGAGAGTAGACAACTATGATATATAGTGTAGCTCATTTACAAATCTGCACACAAGAGCAGATTGGTTAGTTGAGTGTTGAGGTTGATAACAATCTGCCAACTAAAGAGTCATAACAATTGCACCAAGATTTTAACATATGTAACGATACACATTTACCAACTGACCTGTTTTAAGGGGACTATCCCATCACCCCAACAATTGGCATGTTTCTCCTGTGTGTAGCTCTCTTGTGAACCAGGTAGACCGATAGATAGATAGATAGATAGATAGATAGATAGATAGATAGATAGATAGATAGATAGATAGATAGCACAAGGTGACTCAGTGGTTGACATGAGTCTGGTTCCTAACCAGGGCCTTATCTGTGTGGAGTCTTCCCATGTTTGCATGGGTTTCTTCCTCCCCTCCAAAAACATATTGGTAGTTTGATTGGCTGCTGCCAAAATGAACCCTAATGGCTGTGTCCTCATGCGTGACTATTAGGGAATTAGGACTGTAAGTTCCTTTAAGGCAGATACTGATGTAAATGTCAAATATTCTCTATATAGCGCTGCGCAATTGAGATAGTTATGAAGTAGCATCTCTGAAACATATAACACTTGCAGTCCAGCATATCATAGATTGAGGACATCCTTATCTAACATTATCGTTTTCTTCGTATTGATCAGTTGCATTGAAGCCAAGTGCAATCATTTCTTTCTTTTCCTGCTATGTCTGTATTTTTGTACTGACATTTATCCACAGAGTACTAGTGCATCATTACAGCTAGAGCAACCTACAGCTTACAAGATTATATTCTCAACACTACTGGAAAGGTCTGGGAGGATTTAAAATAAAACAATAATTATAATTAAAGGTCAATACCTAACATGAATAGAAAGGCCAGTCAAGCTAAAATAATCTACAGTAATATATTAAAAAGCAAATAGTAAAACAAAGACATAACTCCTTAGAATAAAATAGCTCTAACTTGGGGCGGATTGGGAATTGAAAGTGGCCCTGGGAAATATTCTAAATGTGTCCTTGTGTGGTAGGTGTGGCCAAATTGTCAGTAGGTGGGGTCATATCCACAGGAGGCGGGTCAAGTCAATAGGAGGCAGGCAACCATTGTAGGCACTGCCATGCAGTTGGATATGGGAGTGACCAGCATGCAAGGGGTGTAGCTATCACTTTAGATAATGTTAGGTCATCCTAAAACCATTTCCCCTTCAAACACATGTGGATCCCTCTTGTGCAAGACCTACACAGTCTCTTCTGGCAGCAGTCTCCTGGATCCTATCTAACACTTAACCTTTTAGCGCCCAGGCATCTAAAGTTAATTCTTTACCAGCATGTCTCACTGCAGTCCGGACAAAGTGCTGAGTGCACGTCCCACCACAATCAAAAAAGTTGGCACACGTTCCCTCTCCTACCTGTTCTTGTAGCTAATAGTACCTGCTGGTGATCTGGGCTCATTTGCTGCTTGGTAAACAAATGATAAACGAATATTGGCCACTGATTGGAAAAGCGATAGGTACTATTCATCTCCTGGAAAGAAAAGCAACTAATAAATACTTAAGCCCCTCCCTCAAACAGTTCCAGCATTAAACATTAAATCACTAGCATTCATAATTAATAATTAAATAAAGACCAATTTCCCCCGGATAACCCCTAAGGTTTTGTTATTAGCACCCCCGTTACATCATTATCTCCCTCCACATTCCTGCTCCAAGTGGTAGGGTGCGCACTACGTCCTCACTGGAGACGTTGAAAAGTTGGGAGGTATGAAGTTGAAGAAATGACAGAAAACAGTTTGAGTGACACTTTTATATGTTTTGATAAAAGTAATGGGTTTTGTTAAATTGACCTTTCTACCTCAACATTTTTTATTTTGTACAGTTTCACATGACCGCTTAATCCTCATGCAGGTTTTCATTGGAGAATTCACTCCAAAGAAGCTCCTTGCAGTGGCTTAGTGGTTAGCACTTCTCCCTCACAGCACTGGGGTCATGAGTTAAATTCCCAACCAAGGCCTTATCTGTGTGGAGTTTGTGTGTTCTCCCCGTGTTTGCGTGGGTTTTTTCCCACACTCCAAAAACATACTAGTAGGTTAATTGGCTGCTATCAAACTAATATTAGTCTCTCTCTCTCTTTCTCTGTATGTTAGGGAATTAAGACTGTAAGCTCCAATGGGGCAGGGACTGATGTGAGCGAGTTCTCTGAACAGCTCTGCGGAATTAGTGGTGCTATATAAATAACTGTTGATGATGATATAACAATTGTTTATGTCCACTAGCTCCTGCAGCTGGTTGGGATGAGAGTGTGGTTTATGGTCATCATCAGGAAGGTCCAGACCTCATCATATCAACCATTACAAGTACAGACTTTGGACTTTATTCTACTTCCCGCGCCAATTGTCCTGAATTTCTGCTAACCTGTATGACACTGTGTTATTACGGCTCATATGGCCAAGCCCAAAGACATAAGATTAATACAGAATAGGTCAGGCTGTGGTGCTCTCTTTTTGAGGCCAAGCCATATAGCTTAGAGATAAATGCAGTGGTGGCCATGTGTCGATCAACCACTCACTTCCATATATGCACTAACAAGGCCAGATTAAGAACAATAGGCAAAGAAAATTAAGTGAGAGAATGGGAGAGAACAATTAATGTGATTTTATCCATGGGAGGGAAGAGTACCGCTATGTTCTGCTTTGTGATAGGACCGGTGGTGTTATAATGTGTTCTGAGTAATTGAGGTATGGCTAGTGGATATGAAAGGACTTTTTGTGCAAAGGGTTATGTGCCCTCAGGCTACAATGATGTAAATTGATGTTGTTGCAGGTAGTTTAGGACTAACCTTTAAAGACTTGGAGATCCAGACACATGACATGACATTTGAACAGATATCATACAGAAGTGATAGGGCTATTCAGCTGTCATATATTTAACTGGAAATATGCAACATTCATCAACATCATAAAATTTACTCACACAGAGATGTTATTTTGAGGTGATATAATTTTTTTCAAGTTATGCCAGAGAATCTCATACTGCTGTTTATTAACTCAGCACGGTGGCTAAGTGGTTAGCACTTCTCCCTCACAGCACTGGGGTCATGAGTTCAATTCCCAACCATGGCCTTATCTGTGTGGAGCTTGTATTTTCTCCCTGTGTTTGTGTGGGTTTCCTCTGGGTGCTCCGGTTTCCTCCCACATTCCAAAAACATACTAGTAGGTTAATTGGCTGCTATCAAAATTGACCCTAGTGTCTCTCTTGGTCTGTGTCTGTCTGTCTGTGTGTGTGTGTGTGTATTAGGGAATTTAGACTGTAAGCTCCAATGGGACAGGGACTGATGTGAATGAGTTCTCTGTACAGCGCTATGGAATCAGTGGCGCTATATAAATAAATGATGATGATTAACTCCCACAGAGATGTCCAAGGCACTGATCACAATTAATATGTAAAAACATTTTCAATATGTGATTGATTTTGACCCTTCCTGAACATCTTCACCTTTTAATGGAAATGTGTCCTTACAATTAATTTCATGTACTGAATGCTGAATGCATACACACCACAGAAGACATAAATTAACATACATTAACATAAGGTACAGGTTACTATAGAAAGTCACAATCAATACAAAAAATGAAAATTCGAAATAATGTGTGCTATGTTTTACCAATAAAAGTGTATATGTAAAAAAATGTATATTTAGACATAATAGAAGGTTATATGGAATGTTTAAGGGCAAGAGGGGTTGAAATTAAAAGATTAATAATGTTGTACAAACCCCTTGAAGGGCTTATAACCAATAAGATGTCACCAACTATAGTACCGTCCACCCCCCCCCCCCCCTCTTAAAATCCCCCTCTCAAACAATTGCTGAGGAAAAGAACAATATGACACATAAATGACCTGACATTGGACAAGTGATCCCAACAGATATTGCAAATCTGTGTGATTTAGGAGTTTTGTTAAAGACATTTCAGTGCTGCAGATTTCAGGGAAGAAATCAAGGTATTGCCCAAAGCAGATTGGATCTCATGGGAATAAGTGCTGTACAGAAGTCCGAGGATCACTTGAATGTGTAGTAAATTAAGTACTAGACACATTAGAAAAAGATGACATTTTAACCCCTTCATACTTCTCAAATGCTGTAATTACCTACACATTGTTGCTCTCTTTATTATTCTCTTTATGCAGGCATTGTACATATTTCAATATGACCGCTGCCATGCTACTTTCACTTAGTCTGGTAAATATATAAGCAAATGTTATGTCAATAGAATATGCAATTTTTTCTAAATAATATTACTGAAGACTGGGAAGAATTCTTATGTGCTGTATTGTCATATAATCAGTTTGTAGTAAGAGTTATACAGGAGTTAAACAGGAGTTGACCACTCAACCTGTAACACAGCGCTAACAACATTCAACACTTTCCTGTGAGTTCCAGTTACCCTCCACCTCATGTACGTATTCTGTGCACTGACTACAGTCCATGGTTCTGACACTGCTGTATCACAATGATTGTGTGCCTTTTACTTTTGTTGCTGTTTGTGACCTTCACACCACACTTACCACTTACTTCCTCTCTCTTTCTCCATGGTTTACTATTAACCTTTACACTTTCTCATTCATGCTCTTCCGTACCACTTACTGTCACTCCTGCATAACATTCTCCTTATGTACTGCGCCCCACTCTGCCTAAACAGTACTGGTTGTACACACAGAACACACAGCTGAATACGCACCTGCGGGAGTAAAATAAAAGTTTTTTTATTTTATCATAAATTAAAATAAATAGTAAAAGTATAATATTTTAAATAAATATTTATTTTCAAATATACATTTTTCATGTTTTATTTTTTTTATATTTGTTTTTTACATTATTTACATAAAGATGACTTCAGTGCTTACAGTACATACAATGCATAGAGATAATACCTTAAAATAGCATGCAATGATAACCCAACAGCTATCTATCTATCTATCTATCTATCCATCTAATATATTACATTATTACTATGATTAACAGAGCCGCAGAAGGCACCTGCCATGATATTAAAGCATACTTTTGCCAGCTGTTCTTAATTACACTGAATCAAATGTTCTAACTATTCATAGGTTCAGATGTTTGTGTAGATTCTTTTTTTGGCTGGCGCTGATATTTGCGCTGTCCCTGTAGGCTCCCTGTGATAATTGCAAGTAATGTGATTAACACCTGTGGTTTAGACCTCAGTTAATAAAGTACAGATTGATGGATTGTGCAGAGAGTATTTTCTTCCACCATTGAGAAATAAGTTTAAATGGGTATTAAATGGGTATATAGAAAGATAATAATAACATATAAAGTCGTAAATGACTGGGAAACCCTACTTCTAGTCTCAGCTCCCCTCCATAGCACCAGCGTAAAACTATTATTATTATTTTATCTTTTATTTATAAAGTGCAAACATATTATGTAGCATTGAGGAGATCATGAGACAAATAAATTACATACATCCACATAAAACCCATGGTAAAGACATAGTTGCCAACATTGGCAAGTTGTGTCCTGGGAAGTCCGGAAGGCAGGTGGGTGTGTGGGGGCGGGGCTCAAAGAATTGTGTCGTTATCCCCGCCCCCAAAGCAGGCATCACTTTTTCCGGCCAATAAAAATAGGGGGCGGGGCCACAGTGACACGAACATGGTGCCACTAAGCACCGCCCCTCCATTTAATTTGCAGAGCCAGCTGGGAATCGGGAGAATTGATTTCGGGAGTCTCCCGGACATTCCGGAAGAGTTGGCAAGTATGGGTAAAGATAGCCCTGCACAAATGAGATTGGTAGGGAGCAATTAGCTAGTGGAATAACAATTATAATTGGTTGTGGGGATAGATGTGTTTAACTACTGTAAAGCAGAAGCATTATCAGTGACCAATATTAAAGCAGTCGTCGGTGACTGGCATTTCTGTGCTGATACCATTGATGTTGTTTGGTTGGAATGAGCAGAGATAGTGTAAGAAAAGACATGAAAGATAAATCAGTCACTGTAGAAATGTCACAACAGTCAACGACTGGCAACCATGACTGTCCTCCTCCATTTATCTCTTCTGAACCTCCTTCATCTCCTGGTTCTTGAAAAATGACAACAGCATGACCTCTCTGGGTCCAGAGGCTGACCCTATTTATTGTGTAGAAAGATCCCCTTTTATTAAGAGAACCACAAACTAACTAAATCGACAGGGTCTAAAACTAAATATTCACCCATAGTATGTGTAAAATGTTGAACAGAGTAAAACCTTTTATCTCTCATCACCACTTCCCACTCCAGAATTCAAGACTTCTCCCGCGCTGCTCCCCTTCGCTGGAACGACCTCCCTCGCTCCATCCGTCTCTCTCCTAACCTGTGGTCCTTCAAACGAGCTCTCAAAACTCACCTGTTCCTCAAAGCCTACCAACCATCCACTTAACCCCCTCATCTTCTCTACTCGTTCTCCCCTCTCTCCTCCCGGCCCCCCCTTTCCTCCCCCAGACTTCAACTGCCTGCCCTTGTGCCTGTTTGTGTTCCCTCCTTTAGGATGTAAGCTCATATGAGTAGGGCCCTGTTCCCTCTTGTCTCCACTCCTGTTCTTTTGCTCCGCCTCTACTGCATTAGCCTGCCAGAGTTTCTGAAGTATTGGTATTTTTTGTTTATTGTTCTGTACTGTCTCTCCCTGTATAGTCTACTGTTTTTTGTTCTGTGTACTGCGGAAATCTTGTGGCGCCTAACAAATAAACGATAATAATAAATAATAATAATGTTAGGCTGAGCAGACTCAAGGTCTAATCTGCCCCTCCTAGTTTGTTCATGGGAAATAACAAGTCCTTTGTTTGAAAATGGTTCATTAAAAATTATCGAGGAGAGAAAAACAGGTCTATAAAACAATTTCAAGTATATTTAAATCATCATCATCCTCATTCCCAGTTATTATTAAATATTCCTTATTTAGAAACCCACTACTTGTTAAGTCTAAAGTTTTCTAATTGCTATTATTATCTACATCCTCAACAACATGACTTTCATATAGATTTCACAACAGGCAGTGACGTCCATTCAGGACCCACTGATCCTTATACACCATGCAGCAGGGTCAATTATTCCTATATAATGTCTTACAAAGGTATGTTGCATTTTGACATTTATATTACTGTATTATAAATCTTCTATTAACTAATGGATTATATCCTATATTTGTCAACTGTTTGCCTCTTATGTTTAGTATGTGTGAGTCTCAAAATATTATTGCACATGATATGACATTAAAGCATACTTGCCTACTTTTGGCAAGTGTAGTCCGGGAGAGGGGCGTTACTAGAGGGCGGGAGGGGGCCGGAGATGACGTTTTGTTGCAGGGGCGGTGCTAAAATGACGGGGTTCACCGTAAATCGCGTCATTTAGGCTAGGCAGTTGCGGAATGCGGGAGATTTGCCTGCTCTCCCTGCAGTCCGTGAGACCGACCCGAATTTCGGAAGTCTCCCGGACATTCCGGGAGAGTTGGCAAGTATGCATTAAAGATACATTGCCATATATATGTAGTTAACGATTCATTTATAGAACAATAAAATTTCCAAAATACATTCTAGCATGTGACACTGGTTTGATGTATGCAGGGCAGCTTGTTATATTTTGTGCATACTATGGAAATAAACTCTACTCTTGAATTTAAAACCAATTGTGATAAACTGTAAAGTGTTTAAATTTATAAATGTTTCAATGCTGTAAGATTTTGCCATTCGTATGTTTTTAGCTGCACCATAATGTGTAATCTTTTTTTGTATTGGGAAAATTAGCCAACTCCCTTGATGTTTGATCTCTACTCCTAGCTTATGTTGTCTGAATTTTTTAAATTGAAGATACTCTGAAAAATTGGATTATCTGGGAAAGCTATCAAATAAATGCAGAGTAAAGCCTGCCAGTTTGCTTTAAACTCAGAAACACACTGTTTCTCCAACTAAACAAATTAAAGATGGCCTTTCCTTGTCAACTTCTGCAAACATGGACCATAATTTGTTCTTAGTTACGAATGTCGCTATGGAAATTAATTTATTCACAACTGATCTGTAAATGGCAGCAACGATGCATTTGGGAGTTTTAAGCAGGCTATTTCAGGCAAACATCATTTCAATTGTCAGGGGTTACTACAGTCATAGTAAGCAATTCTTAAAATGTTCCTGAATTAAATCATAATAATATTAGAATACTCATTTTAGTTGTGATAATTTTATCTCTTCAATTAACGACTCGTCTGTCTGATATAATGTCGTGAATAATCCTGTCTTCTGATCACTGCTTCTACATGTTTCTCTAATGTTCTGGCACATTTTCTGGAGATTAATTCAGCTTGCCAGGCTTAGGTCTGCACTGCATTACAAGTAATCCCTCGCTGCACAAAGGACATGGATAAATCCTGCTAATATTCTGTGCAAAAATCCATCTGCAGTGGAGGTATTGGACCACAGACAAATGCCAATTTATTTTGTAACCTGTATAAAAATGAATCTAGTCAGTGCGACAGTATAATGAAATAGGGATGTAATCTCAACTTATTATAATGATGTAGTAGACGGTAATATGAATAACTCACATTTCATAATCTAATCCGAATGAACTGCATCCATGAAATATCAGCATGTTTATACCTTGAATATATAACTATACCTCAACCCAATAATAGAATGGAATAACCTCTATATACAGTATGATATATAATTTATCATATACATACATAAATGCATGAAAAAAGGTTTCCCTCCTTTGGTGTTTATATTATTAATTTATACAGCTGCAACACAAACACAATCTGAGACACGTTTCTTTGTCGCTATAACATTTATTGGTTACTATGTAAACTTCCGGAATTTAAGAAGAATTAAGAAGAAACCCAGGAGATCAATTCAAGTGTTTGCAAATAGTTTACAGCTCATCATAATGCTAATGTAGTCTGTACAAATTATATTAACTTCCTTTATTTATCACAAAAACATAACATTTCTCTACATTAACTTCTAAAGCAAAAGAAAATTCACTATTAAATCTATATAATTACGGTTGTTAATATATTGAAAAATATTGGCAATGGTGTGACATAGATTCTGCTACTAATGTTCTTGCTAAAATTCCATAGGAGAAAGCTCTGGTTTCATATGAACATAAATATTCATAATAACATTCGCAAAAATCCAATGGCTCAATTTCATGAGTATTTCATTAAATATAAAAGGACTCAGTTGGACTAACGACAATTTTTGTTTACACAATTTATTCTTTTCCATAATGTGCATACATGCCAATATGTATCTAGATAATTGCGCACTGCAAGCTTGCATCCTCTTTATGTCTGATGAGGATGAATGGGAGTGGGCAGAGGAGGCCAAGCATAAGGTAAATATGCTAAGGGCGCATTGATGTAAGCACATCATAATTAGACATTGAGGCTTTTTTTCCCTCTTCTGATTATATCTTTCTGTATTGACCTCTCCAGCTGATAGTACTTGATACATCTATACACTATCGATACGCACAAGTACACACTTGTATGCCTGACATCGGCCTGGCACAAACACTACTGTGTACTCACCTTGAGATATGTCCGACTTAATATTCACACGTTAGTATGTTTTGTTTGCAGGCCCGGCGCTCCCATTAGGCAACCTTAGGCAGTTGGCTAGGGCGCCGGGACCTGCAGGGCGCCGCTGCCGCTGACTAGATTTAAAAATGTAGTCAGCGGAGAGAAGTGGGAGAGAGGTGCAGCGTCCGCCGTCACTGTGTATTAATTCAGATGCGCCTGGGCTGCCCGGCGCATCACACACCTGATCACTGACGTCAGTGATCAGGTGACAGGTCTTTCCCCGGCGGCGCCTGCTGTATTATCACACTGTCTGTCAGTGACAGACAGTGTGAATAAAGTTCTTTTCCCCTCCCCTCCCAGCATGCATCGCTCCGCCTCCTGTGTGAAGAAGGCGAGGAGCAGCCATAGGAATAAAAAGAAAAGAAGAGAAGTGAAGAAAAGAAAAGAAAAGAGGTTTGAAGAGCCCCCCTGCATCTACAGACCAGGTAAATAAAATCTAATCATTTATTTATTTATTTATTGGGGGGGGGGGGGGCGGCGGGGCAGGAAGAGGGGGGGTGTTGAAATTTTGCCTAGGGCGCCGAAAACTCTAGCACCGGCCCTGTTTGTTTGCATACCTCTTTGTCCAACTCCAATTGAGGTCCAAAATGTCTAGTGCAAAAATTCATTAAGGGCCTAATTCATGTTCGGACGTAAATCCTTTTGTGTGCCGTATCCTGCATGAAACAGCTCATCTCACGCTCAGAAACAGATCTTACGCTGATGAATGCAATTGCATGTAATTCATATGTGAATGCAAATGTCACTTACGCCTGCTTATGGGGAAACAGGCAATGTACAGTAAGGGCATGCTGACGCAGATGTGGCTGATACAAGTCATTGATCCCTCTTAGGTAGGTACACAGCCTCCGGGCAGGTGTAAGTGCCGACTGATGGTGATAACTGACATGGCATAGCGTTTGTATTATAAACTAGACATATGCATATGGGCAGCACAGTGGCTTAGTGGCTAGCACTTCTGCCTTACAGCACTGGGGTCATGAGTTTAATTCCCGACTTTGAGGAGTTTGTATGTTCTCCCCGTGTTTGCGTGGGTTTCCTACAGGTGCTCCGGTTTCCTCCCACGCTCCAAAAACATACAGGTAGGTTAATTGGCTGCTATCAATATTGCCCTAGGCTCTGTGTGTGTGTCTGTGTGTGTATGTTAGGGAATTTAGACTGTAAGCCCCAACAGGGCAGGGACTGATATGAATGAGTTCTCTGTACAACGCTGCGGAATTAGTGGCGCTATATAAATAAATGGTGATGATGATGCATGCCACAAGCTAGCACAGAACATGTGTATGCAAGGAAGATTGGCTATATAAACGCATTGTATGTACAGTTCGCATTAAAAGCATTTTGATCCATCTATTTAATGTAAAAAAAATCTATATTTTTCTTAAATCCATATTTTGTTGCTAATGATTATACTGTTAAAAGATGTTCATTTACTTACTAGGCTAAACTTCTGTGCTCATTTTCTAAAACGACATTTGCATGCAGGCTGCGACCAAACATGAATAAGTGTCCAGTGAAATAATTCATGAATAATGAATAATCTCTCCATCAATAATAATCCATTTCTTATATCCACTTAATATTTAACTATATAGGCAGATAAATATCTTAAGTGCTCACTAATATTACCTTTAATTGCTCACATGCAGATTGTTCAAATAATCAGCATCATAAGTAAATGAAAATGCCAATGCAAACATGATTGTGAACATGATGAATATTAAATATAATAAAAAGTGTCTCATCCGAAATTCATAATAACATTACTTCCTTCAGTAAAAAAATTAGCCAGAAAAAAATGATGTCAAACACCATTGATTCAAACAAAAACAGATATTCTATTCCTTATAATGAAAGAGAAAACACTTAAAAAACATAGCTCCATAGCGACTGATTTCTGGGCTTAAGTCTGCACCATCTTCAGGGTGTACAGAATCTCACGATACTTGGCACACTTTATATAGAAAACAGATGTGTTGACATGCGGCTTTCTGGCCTCACCTGAGTGACTTTGGAAGCATGAAGTAGCCTAATCCAATCTGAGAAAAATGTTTTCATTTATCTCCCAAAATAACAAAACTCATGACACTTTTTCTAAGATCCAGACCCTCACTTGGTGGTGGACTCTAGACAGAACCAAATTATCCAATGAATGAGGATTGGAGGAAGGGGGATAAAACTATTTCGTACAACATTCTATAGCTTTGTAAAGAAGAACCTGGAAAATGCAAATGAAGAACGATAAGTGTTCAAAGACAATGACAAGTGAGGCTTTTAGGATGAACGCACTTAGAGGGCGACAGGGTTTGTAACAAGCTGAATGGTTACCTGGTGTGGTTTAACATGGGGTGGGGACTGACCAATGGTGGATCTCGTGGGAGGGACCTTGATAGAATATAGCAGGCTGTACTTCCTGCTTTACCTCACTTGCAGCACGAGATCCCACCCACCCATCCCTCAATTTAATCAGGGTTTGTTGTTATGTGGGGGAAGGAAGGCACTGCGTTCAGCGGCTGATTGGTGGGCGCACAGGTAGTTGGTCGTAGGTCACTGCCCCCTTTGAAGCAACAGTAACTCCTTTTGGTCCTTCGGTGAGGAGGGTCCCTGTCCGGCTCGGTGAGGGAGGGCAGCGAGAGTTGTAAGGGGCAGTCACTCTGACGCCAACTCAGCGCTATGTATGTAGGGATTTGTTCCCCGTGGTTTTGCGGACTTACGGCGGTTTGCGCCAGTCCACTAAGTAATCTTGTGTGATCAGCTCGTGAGCTGTTCCGCAGTGCTCTTTCTCCGCCACCATAGGTTTAGTTGATATAAAATCCTTACAATAAAATTCCTGCCAATTTTTAATAACTTACACAGGTCTCCGTGTCTTTATTTGCATGCAAATGTTTAAAGTTTAAGGTTGATATGAAGTTTGTGGGAACATACACGGTGAGCCCTTTATCAATTTTTTCCTCCTAAAGCTAATTCTTTCAATGTTTTTGGGTGAACAGGGTCCTGGGCCATCCCACAGATGGTTTCCATTGCTCTGGGGTTACCATACAGACACACCAGTATAATAAACACAATGGGCCTGAGTCATTATGGCACGTATGTGAGGATGTCGAGCATATCATATGCAAAATTGCTCTGCACATGCCCAGAACTGGGAGATATGTCCGTGTCTGCTGCATCCGTGAACACAAAGGAGACTTACTACAGCCTACCATTTCTGGGAGGGAAGGGGGTGGGGAAGGAGAGTTTTGCCATAGTCAATGTACAGTAGGAGCATGCCAAACTCAAGTGAACGCAGCAGCATTAGAATCAAACTTTGGCCCTCTCAAAGTTACTTGCTTTCCTGCTGTATCTCTTGTTTCAGCTACAGGGCTAGTCTAAGTCCTGATCAGTAGTGATGGCAGGCTCGTATACATGCTATAACATGTGTTTGCAATCACGAGCAACTATAAAAATTTATTTTATGCTCAGTAGACATTAAAAACATCCTAATAAATGTATTTCAAGGGGTAGGGGGGACACTTCTTGTATCTGTTTTATCACTAATACCTATATTATTAGTGATAAAACTAATATATATATCGCCCCTTAGATTGTACGCTCCTTTGAGCAGGGTCATCTCTCCTCCTGTCTCCACCACTTTAAACTCTGCTCTCCAGCTATCAGCCCTCCTCCTCGAGGACCCTCTCCCCCCCCATCCCCTCTCGCTCCCTCCTCTCCCTCTGGGAGTTTCCCTGTCACCCGTGCCCTCCCTCCTGGGCTCCGTCGTATGCGGACTCTCCCCTCCCCCTACCCTAGCGTTGAGCTCATTGAGTTACTGTGATTATTGTTTACTGTACTGTGCTGTCTCACCTTGTATTGTAATTCTGTTTGTCCCTGTACGGCACCACGGACACCTAGTGGCGCCCTATAAATAAAAATTAATAATAATAATATTATTAACAGGTGATAATTAATTGAATATTTTTTATCCTGTGCGTTCTTCTGCGAATATATGATCCACATAAGGATTGCCTATATCCTCCAGCGTTTTGTTTAGTTGAGTACAGCAGACCCGCCTCCGATTTCAACAGCACACGTATCATGAGATCCGAGCCTTCAAGAATTGGGGAGTGTGCTTAGCCGAAATAAGTGTGTTTAATACTAAACACGGGTTGCGCTCAAAATGTGTGCCTTGATAAATCAGGCCCAGAATGGGTCCCCTTTCCAGCCAGAACCGGGAGAAACGCAGCTGAAGAGCGGCTGAAGACTGCTGTCTGAAAGGTAAGCAGGGCCGGATTAACCCGAGGTCTAACTGGGCTACAGCCCAGCGGGGTGGGGGCGCCCCCTGCCCGATCAATGCTGCAGAGCACTGTCACTGAAGTCCCATGGCACTCAGTAATCTGCTTACAGTGCGCAGCGGAAGGAGAACTACAGTGACAGGAGAAGGTAAGCGCTTGGAGGGAGCTCACGAGGGGCCCCACGGGGGAATGGAGGCCCCCATATCCCACTTCTGATTGGCTGATAGCAGGTTCACCTCTGAAGCTTATAGTGCTTCATTCATTGCTCACGCACATAATATATGTGTCAGTGGGCATATATTAGCAGATCTTATTAGCTACTCTCATTTGCACACAAGAAGATAGACTGTCCTACCATACTTGTGGTTTTTATTTAAGAAAAGACAAACTTAATAGATAATTTGTGTATTGCGCTTATCTCCTCTTACCTGTGTACTTTGGGAAAAAACACGTTGTCCACCATTCAGAAAAGAAATGCTGTGTCTTTACTTGGAAA
Source organism: Mixophyes fleayi (assembly GCF_038048845.1). Lineage (NCBI taxonomy): Eukaryota > Metazoa > Chordata > Amphibia > Anura > Limnodynastidae > Mixophyes > Mixophyes fleayi. Next base: position 47,662,159 of record NC_134404.1, read on the forward strand.
CACATTGGGCCTGGTTTATTAGGGAAACTAAAGCAAAAAAAAAAGGAGTAAATTTGCAACTGGGCAGAACCATGTTGCATTGGAGGGGGGGTAAATTTAAAATGTGGGGACAGATTTATAGTAGGGGTAGGGCATGTCCTAGATCAACTTTAAATTTCAGTGTACAAATAAAGCTAACAAGTATTTGTGTGCTACTTGAAAAACAGCCAGTATTTTTCTTATGTGCAAAGTAAAAAACTAATTTGCACCCCTTGCATTGTCACATGGTTTTGTCCCGGAAATAAATTACTCCTCTTTTAGCCTTACCTTCCTTAATGACTCAGGCCCTACATGTTTTGAAATACGACCAAATATAAAAGGATACCAAGCCTCATGTTATGCAAGCAGGGCCGGATTAACACGGGGTCTAACTGGGCTACAGCCTAGTGGCCTAAGGCATCCAGGGTGCCCTTGACAGTGCGGGGACGGGCGCTCAATGCTGCTGAGTACTGTCACTGTAGTCCTTCCGTGGCGCTCAGTAATCTCCTTACTAAGGAGATCTCGTGAGTCTCACTCTCACGAGATCTCCTCAGTAAGGAGCTTACAGCGCGCCGCGGAAGGACTACAGTGACAGGACAACAGAAACAGGTAAGCGCTTGGGGTGGGGGTGGCGGGCGGCTCAGGGGGGGGGGGGCTTTGGTGCGGCTCACAGGGGGGGTCTCACGGGGGAATAGGGGCCCCATTAGCCTAAGGGCCTCCATTCCTTTAATCCGACCCTGTACGCAAGTAACCAAAAAGTGACAATATCATTTTGTGAATCATTATTAAAGAAACATTTTGGATGATGCAAGCAGAAACAAGTACAGTACACTGTGTAGGCGGAGGAGAGACACTTGAGGAATACCTTTAGTTCTTAGAACATCTCCAGAGACCCATGACAATCATCATCAAACAGACGCTGTAAGGAGAAGCTTGTGTTTCTTCCAGCAAAATGTACAGAAAATGTTCAGCCCAGTCAAAACATAGCCGAAGGCTGAGTGATATTAATGCCTGAATTTAGAATGAGGAAATGGAATTCCACTGAACAATATCTGAATCAAAAGGTGTCATCCATTCCTCTATAATGAGAGTATTTGTATATGATATTTGCAAATATCACACATACAATAGTGCGCCAGCCATTGAGAGCTGCTTGATGTATTTCTTTGAAAATCATTTGCAGAGCTTAGGGCAAATTAATCAAATTGGATGTATGAACTTTCATATAAAGGTGCATTTGACACCACGATTTTCACAGATTCAGTTTGACAGGAGCCTCACATTACTAAGTTGTGCTGTTGGGAGAGCCATCTTTGATCCCTGTCTAATTCTCAGTCTGTGACCTCCTGCTTACCCCAATTTCCCTCCTCCCATCATGACACAGATCCTGGTGCTCTACCCAATCACATGAGTGGACAGGTCACTACCACCAAACACCCTCATCAATCTAGGAGATGCCCAATCCCAAATATAAATCTGTCCCCACATTTTAAATTTACCCCCCTCCAATGTAATATGGTTTTGCCAAGGTGCAAACATGTTATTCTCCCTGCAAGTTGCATTTCAGCGCTGTTTTCTTTATTTTCTATGCTATTAAAAAAAACAATAATAATAATTATTATTATTGCTATTATTATTATTAGTGGTAGTAGAAGTATTATCATCAGAATATCACCACTTTGCACTTTAATGCTCACGCTACCATATATTTGCTATTGGCTACAGACAAAACACATTGGGGGATAGTCAATTAGCCGTCCAGTGTCTCTAGAGCAGCCGCGAAGGCACTCCGCCCATAGAGGTGCGAGGAGAAATCTGCGATGCTGAGGTCCCTTAGTACTTGAAAATGTGCCACACAGCCACAATGTTTGGGGGAACATCGCTGCTAACTTCCCATTGGATTCATATTCATATCTAAAATAAATATCTCAAATTATCATTTTTTTCTTTTTTCTTTTTTCTTATAACTGAAGGATAAAAAAAAGAAGAAAATAAAATGAACTGAGTATAAACGATTATTTAGTGTTTCCATATCATTCACTTGCCACATGGATGGAATCTTGCATTCTTGTAAGCTGTTCATTTCACACCAGCTTTGCGGCAATATGTAGCATTCCCAGTGAACAGATGGTTTGTAAAACACTGTGCCAAATGCTGTGACTCACTGCTGAAACAAAAATGGAAGCATCGTGAAGTAACCCTGCCTGTACAATGTGTGTTGTAAGATCTGGATTGCATTCAGTAACACACCATATCCATGTATTATTAAACACCAGAGGGTATACATAATCGTATTTTATTTCTGTTATTAAAAATACTTAAAATGCCTTGTAAAGATCCCCTCCTCTTTCCTCTGATGTCGAGGGTTGCAAAACAAGGACTGTGTCAAACAGGGGCTAGCTGGGCTGGGGGGCCATCTGCCCCCTGGGCTGGTCCCATAGTGGGCTACCTTGGGCTGTGTCAAACAGGGGCTAGCTGGGCTGGGGGGCCATCTGCCCCCTGGGCCGGTCCCATAGTGGGCTACCTTGGGCTGTGTCAAACAGGGGCTAGCTGGGCTGGGGGGCCATCTGCCCCCTGGGCCGGTCCCATAGTGGGCTACCTTGGGCTGTGTCAAACAGGGGCTGGCTGGGCTGGGGGGCCATCTGCCCCCTGGGCCGGTCCCATAGTGGGCTACCTTGGGCTGTGTCATTGGTACACCTGCATTATTTTCTTGTCTTGCGCCCCGGGCTAAAATTTGCCATCCCTCCCCTGGATTGGCTCGCCAGGGCACCATAATTTCACAATGACAGGAAGTGAGACCTGATTGGCTCCCCGCCCTGCCCCACCAGGACCCAGCGGCGAATAGCACTTGATTCACAGCCGAGGCCCCAGCAGTACTCTGGAGGAACTCACCGAGACTTAGACACCCAGATGGGTCCCCCACAGAATCATGATGTAAATAGAAACCTTAAGAGAAACTAAACTCTTTTGCCTCACCTGATGAGTTTCCAGATTTCTATTTGTCCTCAGGGCCAGGCTGAGCTGGGGGGCAGGGGGTCGTTTGCCCCCCGGGCCGGTCCCATAGTGGGCTACCTTGGACTGGGTCACTGGGCCACCTGCATTTATTTAAAATGCTCCTAATAGGCTGCTGAGTCCAGTCTTGCCCCCCCGGGCTAAAATTTGCCAGCCCTCCGCTGGTGGAAAACCCAGGCTCTGTCTGTTGGGGGGAGATTGACTAGTAACTAAATATTGTGCAGGTAGAGGTAGGTCTTACCTGTTATAAGTTCACTTATATAGCTTTATAGGAGCTGAGGGTAAGCAAAGGACAAGGAAAATGTGGGAAAAGGAGAAAGAAAAAGAAGGATGTTATCAGAGGGCGAGAGGAGAGTGAGAGATGACAAAGAAGAGTAAAAAGGAAAATCAGAGAGGTAAATGGGAGGGAAAAGTGGGGAGCGTAGAAGAGAGGTGAAACAGGGGTATAATATTTAGTAGTAGATCTGTTGGTATTAACAACTGTATAATTAAGTTAGAGATGTGATCCAGGTAAGGAAACTATGGTAAGCTTTTTGGGCTAAATATTTTTAAGAGATGTAAAATGTATATGAAATCTTTAATAGGTGGTACATATAAATGGGATAGGAAATAATAGAAAATCAAGGTAATTCAAGGATAAGACCATAGCCAAACCAATGGGGGGGGGGTTCCCCAGTGCCTGGAAACCCCCATCCAAGCCTGGGGCACTGTATAATTGAGGTGGCTCGACCCTGCCCCTGCTTCACACGGTTCTGCTCGAAAAGAGAGTGCTGCATGCACCTAACAGTAGTGCACAAAGCATTGCCCATGTATATTATGAGGATATGGAGAGTTGGAGAGCAGCCATGTACTCTCTAAAATTATAGCTACGCCCCCATACATGCTGGCCCACTGGCGGCGTGGTGTGGAAACCCCCCTCTGCAAATCCTGCGTTTGCCCCTGAAGACCGCACTCACCTAACCACTCACATATGAATAGCACATGGTCATATAATATTGATAGGCAAACCAACTATACCCAGGAAACCAGCACTCCAAATAGTTATGAAAAATCAAAACAGGTGTATAACCTCTTCACTAGAAATAAAAGTGGAATAAACTTCAAGTCATACGATATTCATCAGTTTGTTTGTTGCAAACTTTTATTAGGCCTATATTAACCCCCAATGCACATTGTTTTTAGCAGAGATTCATACGTAATGATGTATTAGAATTGCGTGCAGCAAACCTAATACTGATTATTAAAAAAAAAAGCCTCTGACGTAAAGACTGGTGGTTATTTCCGAGCAGTAAATATTAAGGATATCAATCACACAGGCATCTGGGTGTACCATGTAATCTTCATTCTTAAGATAAATTAATGATGTTTGTGCAGCTTGGTTTTCCTACATGACTGTGTTTTTAAATCTCTGTAATTGACAGATTTATCCATTTAAGCTTAGCAGACAAATCAAAGCAGGGACTTGAATTGTTTGTCATAACAGAGTTCAATTCAGGGACATGAATCCTTGGTTGTTACATAGATCTTATAGAGTGTAAGATGTTGTACAAGGCACCTGCGGAATAAAGATAAGCAAAAGTTTCCAAGCTACCCCTGTGATTGGCTGCAGCATTTCATACATTTCTCGAGCATATAAACATATTTTGCTTTCTTTTAAACAGGCAACTTACAGGACAATGGAGGGTGCAGCTACCAAGCAACACAACACAAACCTATCCTATGGCAATAGATGGTTTAATAAATTATTTTATACCATCTATCCACCTGTGAATTATTTTATACCATCTATTGACCTGTGAATTATTCTATACTATCTATTCATCCGTTAATTATTTTATACTATCTTCTGACCTGTGAATTATTTTATACCATCTATTGACCTGTGAATTATACTATACCATCTATTGACTTGTGAATTATTTTATACCATCTTCTGACCCATGAATTACTTTATACCATCTATTGACATGTGAATTATACTATACCATCTATTCATCCGTTAATTATTTTATACCATCTTCTGACACATGAATTACTTTATACCATCTATTGACTTGTGAATTATTTTATACCATCTATTCATCCGTTAATTATTTTATACTATCTTCTGACCTGTGAATTATTTTATACTATCTTCTGACCTGTGAATTATTTTATACTATCTTCTGACCTGTGAATTATTTTATACCATCTATTGACCTGTGAATTATACTATACCATCTATTGACTTGTGAATTATTTTATACCATCTATTGACTTGTGAATTATTTTATACCATCTATTGACCTGTGAATTATTTTATATCATCTGTTGACGTGTGAACCACATCATGTGTAACTCGTCATCATTAAGTTTATCCATCTTAGGCCTTGAATTTCTCTGTTACTCAGAGGTGGGTTTGGTAAGACCCCTACGGGATGCATTGGGCTAGCATGAAGCCAACCAGGTAGTGTTGTTCGCAGCTACGAGACGTCTATGTGCAGCCTATATGGCCAAGTTTTTCACTACCACATTCACTAATGGTTTTATGGGACTTACAGAGCCTACATGAGTCCTGGAAGACCAATGTTGTGATAGTGAATCATGCGGCCGTATAAGCCACAATCAATATTACCTTGTCGGGTGGATGCTGGGCCAAGGTGTTAAAACCATAAATAAGAAAAGTGACTACAATTAACACAGCATAATAAGGTTTATTTGAAGGGGCTCCTAACCTTTCTTCCTTGAAAAAGCTAGGCTTTTTTCGACACATATAACTTATTGAAGGGAAAGGTTTTTTTCAAGCCAGAACCTGTTAACACCATCTCACAGGCTGTCAAAACAACCCTAAAAGGAAGAATAAATGTAGGCCACAAAGCAGCCAAACATGTAAAGGAAAGCTTTTTATATTTATTATACAAAAGCAATAAAATCCCTTTTTAAGCTTGTGTACCGCTGTGCCAGGTTTCGATCAGAAGAGATGCCACCGTAGACTCCTGACGCTTTTCCACCATAAAGAACCAACTAGGCACCATGAAAACGTATGGGAGACAACCCTACCCGTTTTGTTCTAAAACTAGTGTTCATATTTACTCATCATTTATTTATCTCTGGTAAAATTAAGAACTGTTTGACAAATGATGATGTCATAGAATGGACATTTTACCAGACCTACCATTTCAATAACAAGACTAATTCAACTCTATTTAGAAAGAAAGTTGGACTTTTTGGAGTGGAATGAACACAAACAGTCAATTATACAAAAGAGACCAGTCTAGTTCTATGTGGATAATTCTTTTTTTTTACAAAAGGCAAGGCATTGTTATAAACCAAATATGTATATCTTATTTTTAGCCATAATATTTCAACATTTTTTTCTTAGTGTTGTACATCTGTAAAACCATTTATATCCTAAAACTGACCATTTGGCCTAATGCTGCAAATGGATTTTCTATGTTAGCAAACCATTATTAACAAAATAAGCGTGGCTAATACCCCACTCTTGGGATTCAATCCAAGCAGTAAAGTGAAACAGGAACACTGAAAATATAACTGGTTTCATGTACAAAATGTCCTATCTATTCACAAGTGGATTCTTAAATAAGAAGTGTTGAAGTCACCACATCGAATACGGAGATAAGGGCAAAGTTTTTCAGCCATGTGTCCTGTGAATACAATATTTTCATTTCTGTTCCATTCCTGCTTTTGTAAGGCTGTTGTGGCAAGAATACAGTGGATGAAATTAATGGGAGTTACAAACAACTGCTTTAACATGACAAACATAGAACAAAAGAAAAGTAAATGGCCTGTGTAATAAAACACTCTCTTTCTAGTCACATAAACCTACAGGCATCTGGATAAGAAACATCTATGTATGAATAATTATTGAGTTGAGTATTCATGTGAAACCCATGATTGTTAATTCATTAATAAAGTAGGTATATAATTGTTTAACAGTAGTGAAGTAAGTCCTCCGTCTGTAGGGGGTGCTGAAAATAGATTGGAAGATAGTCCTCAAATTCTGTATATTTCATTTTTATGTTGTTCCCTGGTGCAAGGTCTGGCCCACCGGGTTCTGGGGTATTCACCGGTGGGTCCCAACACCTGATGGTTCCGCATTTTTCCTTGGTGGGGCGGAGCAAAGTACTAAAAAAAAGAAACTTAACTGATCGCAGCGCCGGCGCCCCTCCTTCGTCCTCCCTGCTCCGTTCGCATGGTGATGAAGGGGCACAGTAATGTGTGTGTGATGGCACAGGGGGTTTGTTGCAATGTAGTATGTGTGTGTGATGGCACAGGGGGCTTGTGGAAAAGTGGTATGTGTGTGATGACGCAGGGGGCTTGTGGCAATGCAGTATGTGTGTGTGTGTGATGGCACAGGGGGCTTGTGGCAATGTAGTGTGTGTGTGATGGCACAGGGGGTTTGTGTCAATGTAGTTTGTGTGTGAGGTAGGTGGTGACTCATTAATGGTTACTATTTTGGTTGTGGGGTGATGGTGGGGCAATTTAATTTTATAGTGGGTTCTATTAATTTAAGATGGGGTGGTTTGGGGCTATTAATTGAATGTGGGGCTGAGTTTGGGGAGCATGAGGTCTACTTATTAGATGTGAATGATTTAATTTCAGTGACGGTTGCAGTAAATAGGTATATTTATTATATGTAAATGCTATTAATTTATTGCTAGGGCTGTTTGGAGGGAGGGAAATAGGTTTATTTATTAAATGGGAATACTATTACTTTAATGTTGGGGTTGGTTGGAGGGATATAGATCTATTTATTAAAATGGGAATAGTATTATTTTAATGTTGGGGCTGGAGGAAGTATTAATCCTGGGTCCTATTGATTTAACGCTGGGGCTGGTTGGAATTTTCTAAGTGTGCCCATTTTTTTTCTAAATAGGGCCCCCAACATTCCAGGATCCAGACAAGCCACAGCTAAAAAACCAGCAGCCACAGGTGGTGAAAGTGACAAGAACAGGTAGGAGAGAGCAGGATAGATTATGAAATGTTCTCATGGGATAATTCCGAAGTTTGGTGACTGTTCTGCCCACTCTTTATATACACACTACATTCTTTATATACTACACTATGGGGCTAGCTGTCCTTTATGGGCTTACCACAACCCCTCTAGTGGTTTGGTTACGCCTCTCTAGTGACTGGCCATACCCCTCTAGTGAGCCTCTACCATTGTATTCCCCCTATGGGCTCTTCATGCCCCAGCCTGACACCCGACACTGCCTGGTGCCCAACAATTATTTTTTTTATTGAAAATAAAATGAAACCAAAAAAATATTTTAAAATTCCTTTTTAAATGCATAATATAACAGCTTTGAAGGTTCTATGATGTCATCAAGACCGAATATAGAATTATAGGCACATTATAGCTGTGCTACTTGACTGCAGAAGCTGTAAGGCAGCGTTTTCCCTTTTTGTTTTCTTTAATAAACAATGAAGATGTGAGGGAATGAGAAAAATAAACTAATGTGAAGAGTGGTTAGTGTCACTATGTAATGGTCTGCGACTAGACAAATAAAGCTTTAGAATATTCTGTGTAAAAGAGGATCTATCTCAGGCTATCCAGGTGTTGTGAAACTACAAGCCCCAGCATGCTTTGCCAGTAGATAGCAAGCCGATAGCTGGCAGGGTATGCTGGGACTTGTAGTTTTACAACACCTGGAGAGCCACAAGTTGGCCAGGCCTGGTTTAGCTAATGAATGAAGCAATGATTAGGACACCAAATGTGGGGTCACTACAGGCTCCTAAGGTATAAAACTTCCCATGGTTGGTATTATAAACTGAGTAATATCAGTCCTACAACATCATTTTATTGGGAGATGCCATGATAATCTGTTGACAAGTGTCTACTGTGTAAATGGAAAGTGAAGAAAACTCTATTATAAATTGCAAGAAATTTATTTTTTTGGTCATTGTTTAAATAACATGAGATCTAAAAAGGAAAGTGGTAAATAAATGATAGTTTGGCATGTCTTTCTGCTAACAGGATACTTTTGGTCCAATTCAGTAACTTGGGATGTAGAACAAAGTTTAGCAAGGTGCCCGTTAATTTCTGAGTAAACGGATCTATTTTGACAAAGAGGATTTTATAATAACATTTAATTTCATTCAAAGAAAAGATTTTTTTTAAAACTAACTTTAGTAGAGTAACTGAGAGTAGATTAACATTGCCCCTTGGGCCTTGGGTAATGAAGACATGGGTTCACCCTGTCCTCCTCTCCCCTCTGGCTATTGTCAAGCAGGATCTAATATGCACAGTAATTGTCCAGTTACCTGTATTATGCCCAAAAATTGCCCAGCAGTATGAAATATGCCCAAAAATCGCCAAATGGCCCCCACTCAGTTTGGAATGTATAAAATAAAATTAGGATTGTACAAGGGCTGTATTACATGGTAAGATACACATATACTGAAAGCTCAGCTATTATTTCAACTTGAGATCATTGATTCACAATGAAATTCCCATTTTAAGCATTTTGGCAAGACCACGGAAACAGCGCAATGTCTTTCTTTCTATCATGAATATTAATTATTTGCAAAATAATGATCGATTTATGATTCGTTTATATTAAAATACAAGATACTTTATAAAAGAGCTACTAATAACTGTGCAAATATATACAACATCCCCCCTACCTTACAAAAGACACAGGGATGGAGAACCGCCCAAAGGCAAAATAATACGAGCACTTAATGAAATGCAATTATTGTGAACCCGATTAAAGACAAAACTTAAATCGGGGGGTGCACCCAACACTGTAATAACTAGTATGGTATACAAGGGAAGAAGAAGGGGAAAGGGGAAAAAAAGACGGTGTAATATGAGGCACTCCTGAAGTGCTCGTTAAAATATAACTTTTATTAGAATTGATTAAAATGGAAAGGATTGAGCGAAATAGTTAAAAGAAAATTAAATAAAAATGTGACGTGATTAAAATGCAAAATATAGCGCTCTCTCTTGAGAGAAAGCATGCCTCTCATAGTTTATCTCATTCGACGACCATGTCCTTTTTCCCTCTCCCCTACCCCACATCCCTTTAATGACCACTGCCTTACCTCCCCCTCCCTTGTCCACCACTAACTTGTTATATTGTAATGCATATTTCTGTTATGAGAGTGACATTGCTGGATACAGGTATTTTAAATGTTCTGCCCTAACTTCTTTTTGTTCTCTGTTTTTGTCACTCATGTTCTTATTTGTATGCAATAAAACTTTGAGATAAAACAAAAAAAAAAAAGCAAAATAAATTTGCAATGTCCCACTTATCCTCCTAATTATATCAATACACGCTACAATAGCGCTATAGGCTGCGTCTGTGCGATACTGAGTTGGTATATCATATAGCAACCCTAAGTAGGATAAATTACGAAGACCAGTTAGTGCTGATGGAAGGAGACCTCAGTTGTCTATATTAAGTATATATAATATAATCCGCTAGGAGGGGGATGCTGCAATAATGCTAATATTAAATTATTGCTTAATTGAAGAAAATGTCATATTTAGCATAGTCCAAGAAATATAATATCCTCCTAATAGTAAAAGCGGATATAGGGTGTCTCCAATTGGCAATCAGAAAGTCTCTACCAAAAAATTATAAAGTAGTACTAATCTACATCAGGCTGTTAGAGCCTATACTGGAGGCATCAGATGGCAAACTTATCTACAAGAATCGCGGGATTATGTGATAAATGCCCTGCCTAAAATAAAGCTGGGGAGCGATTCTTACTGCGTGGCTTTGACAAAGCTACGGAGCGAAACGCGCATTGGCGTTTTGTCTCGCTTGTCTCTCTGCTCAAATTACTCAGCAAGAATCGCTCCCCAGCTTTATCTTTGGTTCTATTGCGCTTCAGAATGTTTACTTATATGTATTTTTATAAGCCAATTTGTATTTTTAGGTAAGATGGACCTTTAGATTATGCAACGAAATACGTGAGGATAGATCATAGAGAATAACATTTATAGCAAGATGCTGCTGCCACAGCTACACTGCTCATAACATGATGTACTCCAGGAACTAGTCACCTCTTCTGCTTAATACCTTTGCATAATATTACGCAAAACAACAAGATACAGTACGGTACGGTGTACATTTTATAAAAATGTCTGCATATCATATGTGTGTTCTAAATACACCTGGGGATAAGGTGAAAAGAAAGTGTTTTAAAAACTGGAAAGAAAATTGAAGCTATAACGAAAAATAAATCTTAAACTTTAATAGTAGAACCAAGTAATATATTTTAAAATTATTTGATAACAACTGTTGGTCAATGGCTTGAATTTAATCAATTAAGAGAATGAAAAGTGTCTGTAGACTAGATGCAAGCCTTTTTTAGGTATGTATATATATATACATACATATTAATATAAATATATATATATATATATATATATATATATATATATATATATATATCTACTATATAAATGCCTAGTGGCGTGTGTGAAAAAAAAAAACAAAAACGCTGCAGCGCCACCTGCTGGGCAGAGTTATACACTGACCTATATATTTCTTGAAGGCGAAGTGACAGTTGGGAGTGGTTGGTGGATGCCGGGGGTGACAGTGGGGAGTTTTTAACACCTTAAGTAGCTTGATGAAGGATGTGGCGATGAAGATGAAGGATGAGGTGATGGAGAAAAATTATGAGGTGGTGACATGTGGACAAAACCACGTTAAAAAAGGGCGCTTGCATCGGGAAGTAACGTTCTTCCCCTGAGGAGGCCTGGGCTAGGCCCAAATGCATGACAAGAACCTTTTTAACACCTTAAGTAGCTTGATTTGACTAGAATGCATGAGTATCATGCACGGGTTAACTTGTATATATATATATATATATATATATATATATATATGTATGTGTGTGTGTTTTGACTCTGGAGAAATACAGCAAGGGGACTGAAAGCATAAGTAACATTAGATTAACGCATAAGCATTGCCATGGTCAGTTCTTAATCTGGGCCTGTCACCTACATACCATGGATCTATTTTGTGGGATGAACGGGAATGCAGCTTATCAATTCACAAGAAACCAGTGAAATTATTTGAGACATGAGAGATTTGTGCCGCATACTCCAGTGATGCATACCTGTCATCACTTATAACTGGCAAGAGCAGGACAATATAAACCTAGCTCCTGTAACGCAAGCAGGACCCCACCCACCTCCTCTTCTGTTGATGTAAAAGCTGAAAGAAATAAAGCTGTAATAAAGTTGAAGTAGTAGTAGTAGTCTTGATGTGGGTGAACATTGAAGTCTACCGCAATTATTTATTTCCCAAATGTATTTTTTAAAGAGTCCATTAAGCTTTCTGCTGTGAATGGTAATCTTTATAGATGCTGTTTGGGAATATAAGAATAGTTCTTAAGTGTCCTTTAGGACTACAGGGAAAGAGCGAATTATATTGTATCTGCGGCAAACTTTATTAAGCAGCTGTTAAGTGGTAAGTTATAGAGTTGCGGAACTCAGAAACTGTACAATTCATCTCCGGCCGCTTCTGGCTTCAGATTAATGATTTTAGAAATAGATGTGTCTACTGTTATGTTTGTTCCCAATTAGTATCACTGCTTTAACTGGGAGCTGTCTGCACAAGCTGCCTCCGGGTTACAGGCTGCCTAGCTAAGGAGGATTAGCGCTGACAAGTGTGGCTAAACATCATACAATGCATCTGTTTACTGTCATTGTCTAAAGTATATTTTTGCTCCATGAATCCTACTTTAAGGCATATTTAATACACTAAAAAATTTGGAGCATGGCTTCTGCAAGTAATATATATTATACAACGTTTAACATTGATTGAGTGACTCTGAAAACCATGTTACTTCATAGAAACCAATAAGCCTTTACAGAAACTGCTACACATTCGCCTCTTTGCTGTATTGTAACAGGGCCTAAGGGAGAGGGTACACACACACACCGCAACTCCCTTCCCAGCGTCCAGGTGCTCAACCGATCCTGAGGAATGACTATCGAACACGACTGTATGACTGTACCCTTCCCGCCAGCGCTGCGGCAGTCACACCTCGCGTTTGATTCACCTAGCACCACCGCTGATGTTGGGGGTCTGTTCTCCGAGTCACCAGTATCCATCAGCACCTGGCTGCCTGCAACCCCGGCATATAAGCCTTTGAGAATTCAGGACCTTTGATGCCCTTCTGGAACTGATTGAGGGGACTCATACTCCACCCTCAAGAGTCTAATACTTAACTACTGACAAGGGACTAAATGTCCCACTAAATCAAGGGCCTAGTGCCATAATAACTAAACAGGACCTTGTGCCCTACTAACCAAATGGGCCTAGTGCCCTACTAATCAAACAGGGCCTCGTTTCCTCCTAAACAACCAGATCTTTGCTCCCTCTCTTTGCCTTCTCCACAGGAGCCTAGTGCCAGCTTTGCAGGGGGCCTAGTGCCCTCTTCACAGGGCCTGATGCCCTCTGACTCCAATCCAGCCCACCTAACTGCTGCTTGAGCCTTGTGCCCGTTATGGGGCTCAGGGCTAGTGTCTGCGGATGTGTGGCAGGAAAGGAGAGTGAAAGCAGGCGGGGGCCCAGTAGAGGGGTTGCTCACAAGGACCCTACCATACAAGGCTTTTTCCATGTCCTTGTTGGGAATGGACCACTTTCTAAAAAAGATTCATGATCTTCTTCTCTCAGTACCTCATATCTATTTTTAATTGGAGGATAAAAATGTTCTCTTTCTTTATATATATCATTCTTCCTAAATCTATTTCTCAATGATGGATAGGAATATTTATTTTCTCTTTCTTTATAGTAATCCTAACTATTATTCTTATACTGATATATTCCAGATCTTTTGGTATTTATGGGACTTCTTCTATATAGGACTTCTCTCTGTCTTCTCCCTCTTCTAATAGGTTGTTTTTATCTCATATGATTTGAAACCATACTCTTTAGTACTTTCTCCATCTTCCATTTCTTCATCATCTATATTTGTATTCTATATGTTTTTCTTTTTTCTCTATCTCTCTCACCTTTTCTTACAGGATCTATACTTTTTTTCCAATGACTCTCTATCTTTTTTATATTTTTTCTGTTTTTTATGTATTAGTTCTTTGGTATTTTTTTCTACCTTATTTTCTATTCTATATATGCTCTGCTTTACATCTTCTAAGTCTCCGAAGGGTTCGATCAGAGCCTGTAGATCTTGAATTTCTCTATCCATACATAACAGTTCTGCTCTTCTCTCCTTAATGATAAGTTTCATCAAGGAAAGAGAACATTCCTGGAGGATGGAGTTCCATCTCATTTTAAACTCTTCGGAGGAGGATTCAAAGGATGGCATTTTTAGTAGGGATGTGCACTGGCGACTTTTGGTGTCTCGTGTTTTCTGTTTTGGATTCGGATTTGCTTGAGGTTTTGGGTTCGAATTTGTTTCGCAAAACACCTGCCGAAAGGTTTTGGTTCGGATTTAAGGTTTTGGATTCGGATTTTTTTTGAAAAAAGCATAAAAAGTTCAAAAATCAAGTTTTTGGGATTATTTTCACTCCTACGCTATTTTTAACCTCAATAACCTTCAATAACAATCATTTCCACCAATTTACAGTGTATTCTGAACACCTCATAATATTGTTATTAGTCCAAAACGTTGCAACGAGGTATCTTTCTGGACTGCGTAGTGGAGTGGTCCCCACAATATAATAAGAAAACCATCAACTGGTCTTAATTACACCATAAATTGTATCTGGACTGCGTAGAGGAGTGGTCCCCACAATATAATAAGAAAACCGGCATCAACTGGTCTTAATTACACCAAAAATTGTATCTGGACTGCGCAGAGGAGTGGTCCCTACAATATAATAAGAAAACCATCAACTGGTCTTAATTACACCAAAAATTGTACCTGGACTGCGTAGAGGAGTGGTCACCACAATATAATAAGACAACCATCAACTGCTCTTAATTACACCAAAAAGTGTACCTGGACTGCGTAGAGGAGTGGTCACCACAATATAATTTAAAAAACCTCAAATGGTCTGAATCCCACCAAAAATTGTACCTGGACTGCGTAGAGGAGTGGTCCCCACAATATAATAAGAAAACCATCAACTGGTCTTAATTACACCAAAAATTGTACCTGGAATGCGTAGAGGAGTGGTCACCACAATATAATAAGAAAACCATCAACTGCTCTTAATTACACCAAAAATTGTAACTGGACTGCGTAGAGGAGTGGTCACCACAATATAATTTAAAAACCCTCAAATGGTCTGAATCCCACCAAAAATTGTACCTGGACTGCGTAGAGGAGTGGTCCCCACAATATAATAAAAAAAAACCTCAACTGGTCTGAATTCCACCAAACAAGTATCTGGACTGCGTAGTGGAGTGGCCCCGGTACCCAATTTGATACCGGGGCCACAATATAATAAAAAAAAACCTCAACTGGTCTCAATTCCACCAAACAAGTATCTAGACTGCGTAGTGGAGTGGTTCCCACAATATAATAAAAAAAAAACTCAACTGGTCTGAATTCCACCAAACAAGTATCTGGACTGCGTAGTGGAGTGGCCCCGGTACCCAATTTGATACCGGGGCCACAATATAATAAAAAAAACCCTCAACTGGTCTGAATTCCAGGGAACAGATGGCAGACACCGGATGGACGTCTAAAACCAACATAGCAGTTAAGGGCGCAGTTCCTCTTTTTTGTGACTGCACAAACAATTAACGTAGTAATAGAAAGGACAGGTTTTTTTTTTGTTTTAAATATAGAAAGAAAGAAGGTAGTACTAGAAATGGCAGTTATTTAGTTTCTTTTAAATAGAGAAAGAAAGAAGGTAGTACTAGAAATGGCTTTTTTTTTTTTTTTTAAATAGAGAAAGAAAGAAGGTAGTACTATAAATATCAGTTATTTTTTTTTTAAAAAATATAGAAAGAAAGAAGGTAGTACTAGAAATGGCAAGTTTTTTTTTGTTTTTTTTAAATATAGAAAGAAAGAAGGTAGCAATAGAAATGGCAGTTCCTCTTTTTTGGAACTGCACAGTGATGAAAATGAAGGTGGAGCTGGTGGCATGTCACGGTCCTCTTCAGAGGACAATCTCCTGACTAGCAGGTCTTTGCACCGCTGTAGACTTGTGTCCGCCGGAAACAGAGACACAACATACGCTTTAAACCGAGGATCGAGAATGGTGGGCAGAATGTATTCCTCTGACTTTAAAAGACTGACCACCCTCGGATCCTGGCAAAGCGTACAAAGGGCTTCATCCACAAGAGCTACATGCTTGGTGGAATCGCAATGGTGTACCAGCTCCTCCCTCACTTTCTCCAGCTGCTTCTGCAAAAGCCTGTTCAGGGGAATCACCTGACTCAAGCTGGCAGTGTCGGAACTGACTTCTTGTGTGGCAAGTTCAAATGGCTGCAGAACCTTGCACAACACGGAAATCATTCTCCAGTGCGCTTGACTCAGGCGCATCCCCACTCCTTTTTCTATGTCGTAGGTGGCTGTGTAGGCTTGAATGGCCTTTTGATGCTCCGCCATCCTCTGCAGCATATAGAGGGTGGAGTTCTAGCACGTCACTACCTCTAGTTCATTTAGATTGCAAGGCTTGTAAATACTTTGAAGATAAAAAAAGCAGGCTGCACAGACTGTGGAGCTAGAAAGTGAAATTAAATGGACCACGTTACTTTGGTGGCTATCTATGCCCCCCCCCCCCTGCCCTACACTTGTAGTTGAATATAAAAAAAGCAGCCTGCATAGACTGTAGAACTAGAAATTCAAATATACAAAGAAATGGACAAAGGCTGTTTGGTATCTGTCTGCATCAGATCCCCTCTCCACTAGGAGTAAAATAGAAAACTATTCAATCTAGAGTATAAATAGAAATTGAGAAAGGCAATTTGGTATCTGTCTGCATCATAATCATC
The DNA here is from genome assembly GCF_038048845.1 of Mixophyes fleayi. Taxonomy (NCBI): domain Eukaryota; kingdom Metazoa; phylum Chordata; class Amphibia; order Anura; family Limnodynastidae; genus Mixophyes; species Mixophyes fleayi. The sequence goes on from NC_134404.1 coordinate 47,679,060, forward strand.
AACATCCTCCTCAGCGCCAGCTACATCAATATCCTCCTCCCGGTGTACAACATTCACACCTTCATTAGCCAAATCTGTAACTGGACTGTGGGTGATCCTTCCAGCATATGCAGAGGGCGTGCTGCAAATGCTGGATGGAGTCACCTCTTCCCGTACAGTGATGGGAAGGTCAGGCTTCACAACCACCAACACCCTTGGACTCGCCTTGGGGATTTGTGATGTCATCTGTTTAGAAGGCAGAGTTCTTTGCTGTTTTGTTGTTGTTGCTGACAGCATAACTCTCTTAAATTTTTTGTAGGGGGGGGGAGGAGGGCTTAGATCCTTGGGTGAAGCTGGACATCTAGTCATGAACACAGGCCAGGGCCTAAGCCGTTCCTTGCCACTACGTGTCGTAAATGGCATATTGCCAACTTTACATTTCTCCTCAGATGATTTTAAGTTTCTCTTTTTGCTATTTTTTGAGATCTTGGGCTTTTTGGATTTTACATGCCCTGTACTAGGAGATTGGGCATCGGGCTTGCCAGACGACGTTGATGGCATTTCATCGTCTATGTCATGACTAGTGGCAGCAGCTTCAGCATTAGGAGGAAGTGGGTCTTGATCTTTCCCTACTTTATCCTCCAAATTTTGGTTTTCCATTATATGTAGCACAAGAGAGCGTACCCCTAAGCCACACACACACTCGGCAAAGCCTTTAAAAATTATATGCGGCACAGGAGAGTACCACAGGACTTATACTGCTGAATCAGTGAACTTTGTAATATATCAGTACCACTGGACTTATACTGCTGAATCAGTGAACTTTGTAATATATCAGTACCACTGGACTTATACTGCTGAATCAGTGAACTTTGTAATATATCAGTACCACTGGACTTATACTGCTGAATTAGTGAACTTTGTAATATATCAGAACCACTGGACTTATACTGCTGAATCAGTGAACTTTGTAATATATCAGTACCACTGGACTTATACTGCTGAATCAGTGAACTTTGTAATATATCAGTACCACTGGACTTATACTGCTGAATCAGTGAACTTTGTAATATATCAGTACCACTGGACTTATACTGCTGAATCAGTGAACTTTGTAATATATCAGTACCACTGGACTTATACTGCTGAATCAGTGAACTTTGTAATATATCAGTACCACTGGACTTATACTGCTGAATCAGTGAACTTTGTAATATATCAGTACCACTGGACTTATACTGCTGAATCAGTGAACTTTGTAATATATCAGTACCACTGGACTTATACTGCTGAATCAGTGAACTTTGTAATATATCAGTACCACTGGACTTATACTGCTGAATCAGTGAACTTTGTAATATATCAGTACCACTGGACTTATACTGCTGAATCAGTGAACTTTGTAATATATCAGTACCACTGGACTTATACTGCTGAATCAGTGAACTTTGTAATATAGCAGTACCACTGGACTTATACTGCAGAATCAGTGAACTTTGTAATATAGCAGTATACCAATGGACTTATACTGCAGGATTGTTTTGGGATATTTTTTATTTTTTTTTATAATTTCTTTTTTTGTAATTTTTTTATAACTTTTTTTGAATTTTTTTATAATTTGGGAATAATGGGGAAATAACAATGCCCTTAGAAGGACAGAGCACAGGACACAGCACCACTGGACTGAGCAGAACACAGCACAGCACAGCACAGCACAGAACTGAACAGCACAGCACAGCACAGCACGAGATATAGCAGGACAGAGGACCACCTAACACAACCTCCCTCTACCCTGATCAATGCCCGAGTGAAGATGGCGGCGACTAGCGGGGAATTTATAGGATCCGAGTATCACGAGATCTGACAGCGGGATTATGACTCAGAGCCTCGGTTTCAGTTTTGCAATTGGCGGGAATACCCGGATCTGTCTCGGATCCGGCTCGGATCGGCAACGTTCGGGTGGGCTCGGATTTCAGATATTCGAGCCCGCTCATCTCTAATTTTTAGTGATGATCAATCCCTTTGGAATGAGGTGATCAGCTTGATATCTCTCTAAAGTGGCGGCTTCCCACCACATTCTATTTTCTTTTAATAAGACCTTTTCTAATTTGTTCTAAATAGTATGAAGATCTTCATCACATACATCAGACTGATTCATTTCTTGATCAAAGACTTCCTTAATCAAATCATTCCTCTTATTTCTATGTGAAAACATATTGCTGCAATCCTCCACCCTTAAATGTGTGAAATACAAATATGAGAGATATATATAAAAGATGGTGTTTTGCGCTATCTCAGTTGCTACTGTTTTCTCTTAAAAGTACTTTCAAGTTTTAAACGGTATCATGCTAGATCCGTTTTTTCCTTTTGTATATCCCACTGAGGGACTATCCCTGATGGAAGACAAGACCAATGGAAATTTGAGATTGTGCCTGATTCAAATTTACTTCTTGTAAGTGTTTTCACATAAGAATTTGAATGGTGAAGGACCAGATATTACAACATATTACAACTATTTAAGCACTGAAGGCGATTATTTATTTACTGTCTAGTAAGTAGAACTACACAGGAGAGTGCACATGGTGAAATTGATCACATGGATTGTTTTACATCGAATGATTGGTTTAAGAAATTCTAATCATCTTTCATAACAAGATTGTTTAGACAATGTCACACTATATTGTTGTTTTTTCATTTTTTCACATGCTATATACCATTGTGGATTTGTAAGAAGGGAAGAATCATTTTATTGTGACAGGTGGATCTTCTCATCATTCGAATATAAGTATTTTTTACTTTTATATTTTATTGTTCAAGCATTGATTTGTTTCCAGTTGTGGTACATAAATTGTTTATAGAGATATGTGAATCCACTCATTGGCGCAGGATACTCTTTATTTTTCATAGATATACAATTCTGCCAGAACTTTTGTGTGGTTCTTTAAAGAGAAAACAGCAGCAACTGAGATAGCGCAATTCACCATCTTTTATATATATCTCTCAATATTTTGAAATATGTTTGGATTTAAATATAGTCGGAACTATGCACAAGTTCCGTGCTTTTTTTTAAATGCAAGTCTCGCGAACTTTTGTCCGAATATAAATCAGGCTTTGTATGTTTGTGCTTTCTGCAATGAACTGGGAAGGTTTCACTACATTTTGTAAGTAGAGCCTCGGATTGTTCTCCGAATTAATCCAAATTGGACCTACATTCTTCCTTTAGAAGGTTGTGTGGAGGCTGGATGGATGGGTTACAGTGTTCCCCAATATATACATTGGAAATTTGGAACGATAAGCTGTTGAGTGAATTATGATGTCGCAAAACATAGGACCTAGATGATTGCTCCATTATTACATTTGCAGGCCCATCACCCTAGTTTGCACCAGTGGGCCGGAAGTACCCAGTCTGACAGAGTTTGACGGCAGCTTTTGGTTATGAAATGTACCGAATAATAAAATATGGTTATTGGTGTGGGTAACGCTGTGCCTAGATCACCTTCTAAACATAAAATAAATGATAGAGGCATATTGGTTGGAGACAGTTTTGCAGGATTATGGCAAAGTCACCCTGACAGTACACTCAGAAAGCTTCTCTCAAAGCTGAGCCCTATTCCTGCTTACTGGTGGCTTCAGGAGTCTTTCTCCTTCAGAAGCTAAGTTACAAATCTCACTTCTCCACAGTAGGTTTTTTAAATGATATGAAAGCGTTTGTTAATGATAATGAAAGCATGTAAATGGGTATTGGAATGGAACTTTTTGATCCACCACAAATAAATGCATAGGGGTCAATAGAATGTCCTCCGCTGACCCACTGACAAGAAGTGCAAGTGCGTGCTAGGCCTGATTCATTAAGGGATGTAAACAGTGATTTTGTGCGCACAATCCGTGAAATTACTCAGCGCATGCCCAGAGAGAGCTCATACACCACTGAATGCAGAAGCTTTAATTCATCTTCGAGCACAAAGGACACTAACTACAGCCTACGATATCAGGGAGGAATAGGGGATGGGAATGGGTGTATGCACATAGGCAATGTACAGTAAGTGTGTGCCAAAATCGAGCACACACAGCAGCTTCCTGTCACGCTTCAAAGTAAATCCCAGCAATGGAGCATGGGGTGTGATGAAGTATAAAGATGTTTATTGCTCAGAAAATACAGGTAAATGGTACAAACCCAATACAGGTGAAACTACACAGTGAATACTGCAGACGTAGGTAGAATGGAAGGTAGAGAGAGATCCGGAGCAGTTGTGTAACAGCAGGATGTGGAGTAAGGAAAGCAAAGAAACAACAATGACCAGCAAAGTATACTGGGAGAGGCAGGTGTAAATAGAGAGATAATCAGGTGCTGGTGATTAATTAGTGCAGCAAGGTACTCCTAGTAGTAGGAAGAAACAAGTACCCCTGATAGATAAGAGGTACTGCGGGAGAACATTCAATGTACACAATAAAGTCCAATAAATCCCAGAGGCAGGAGATGACAAGATGAAGCAACATCCTGACAATGCTGCAGAGGAAACGAGGCAGATCCTGACACTACCGATTGATGCTCTGGGCATCTCAAAAGTACTTGTTTTTCAGCCGTATCTCTTGCTACAGCTACAGGTGTAATTTAACTGTCAATTACTAGTGATGCAATCAGGAGCGACTGTAAAAATCTATTTTATGTATAGTAGACATTAATTAAATCATAAAAATGCATTTCATGGAAAAAATAAATTATTAACACGGAACATTAATTGAATCGTTTTTTTAATTTTATGTGCGTTCTATTGAGAGTTTAAATTCCACATATATATTGGAGGTATCTTGCAGTGTCCTATCTAGCAGAGCAGAAGAGACCTATACCATTATTCATAACCACACGTATCTTCAGATCCGCTCCTTGTTGAATTTGGACGTTCGCATACCCACTTTATGTGTGTTTTAAAACAAACGCACATTGGTCTGATTCATTAAGGAAAGTAAGGCAAAAAAGGAGTAAATTTTCTCCTGGATAAACCATGTTACAATGCAAAGGGTGCAAATTTGCTTATTATTTTGCACATAAGTTAAATACTGAAATTTAAAGGTGGTCTAGGACATGCCCAACCCCAACTATAAAATCTGCCATCACATTTTAAAATGTACATCCCCCTCCAATGCAACATGGTTTTGCCAAGGTGCAAAGTTATTCCTTTTATTTTGCCTTACTTTCCTTAATGAATCAGGCCCACAGTGTCTCTGGTGTGTATTTCAAGCTAGTCCAGGGATCCTTCTGCCAGCTACATTCAATAATGTTTATTATGCTTTAATGTGTTTTGGAACAAAACCTCTCAGTGTGTCAGTTATTAGAATAACTAATACACATGGCTAAAGAGCAGATTTAATCCAATGAAATGGATTTCATTACAGCTACTTTGTATTTAGAAAATAAACTAAAAAGCTTTTAACTTTAGTGCAGGCACAAATAATATGTATTTTTACGATGTACTAATTCACAAGTTCACGGTGGGGTTAAAAACAAAGTCAGAAAAACTCTTTCATCTCCAGAGTTATTGTTACGATAACTGAGGAATATTCATTATATATTTATTTTACAAGTATAATTTTTATTATTTTAAAAAGGTTCATTAGTCAAAATACAGTGCCTAAATGTAAAATTCCACAGCATCACAAAGAGAATGTATAATAATATGTTTAATAACATATATAATCAGATAAGATCAATAACACTATCAATAAGGTACAGCAGCTGGGTCATGTTGTTAGTTAATATTGGATGTAAAAAAGCTGTGTAACCAAGGGGACAATATATGGTAATATTTTGTCAAAGTACATTGTAAATATTCCATTTGGTTGATGTGTCTAGAATATCTGACCAAGAAAGGTCCAGGAATCTCCATCTGGCAGCTAAGTGGAGTCTTTGTGCCAATGCATAATTACTAGAGATGTTCGGGATTGGTTTTCTGAAAACCGAGCCCACCTGAACTTAGGGGATCCAAGTGGGCTCGCGAGTCGGCTCGGTCCTTTCATGCGTCCTCAGATCTAAATCGAAGCAAAACGTCATCGCTGTGTTGTCGGATATCGTGTGTTTTGGATTCCATAAGTACCTCCCTCCCCAGGAGGGGGTAGCAGTGTTCTTGTCACTCTCCATTCTCCTGTGACATTGCTCAGTGCCATTGCTCACACAGAAACATGGGTAGCAGTGTTCTTGTCACTTAATGTTATTGAGGTTAATAATACTGTAGGAACCTTAAAAAGAGCCAAATTATGTGATTTTAGAAAAAAAATAGGGATTTTAGGAAAAAAATAGGGATACAAAACCAAAACCAAAACACAAGAGGTCAGTTTTGCAAAAACCAAAACCAAAACACGAAGTTATTCCAGATCCAAAGCCAAAACCAAAACCCAAAACACGGGGGTCAATGAACATCTCTAATTACCAGTTTCATCCAAATATTAAACTTCAACACTGTGTAAATAATATGGTGTGTATTCTGTGTGTCCCTCCAATGGTGAAGGGGATGGAGGAAACATGTGTAAAGTGCAGCCTGAGCATAGGCTGTGTATGTGATGGTGCACTGTTCTCTGCACTATATAGCAGTCAGTTTGATGCTCTTTGCATTGAATGCTCTCTGTATTCTATGGCAGTTACAAGAACTCTCTCTGTACTATATAAGTCTCTAGAATGCTCTTTGTACTGCATGGTGGTAACTAGGATACTTCCTAGGATAGTTCAATAGGATTCTCTCGGCATTGTATCATTCAATGGGATACTCTCTGTATTATATTTCTGGTCACTAGGATGCTCTCTGCATTGTATGGTAGTTATTAGAATGCTCTCTGTATTATACAAGTCTATACAGTCGTGGCCAAAAGTTTTGAGAATGACACTATGAATGAAGTATTGGTTTTCACAAAGTTTGCTGATTCAGTGTCTTTAGACCTTTTTGTCAGACGTTGCTATGGTATACTGAAGTAAAATTACAAGCATTTCATAAGTGTCAAATGCTTTTATTGACAAGTACATTAAGTTTATGCAAAAGTCAATATTTGCAGTGATGAACCTTCTTTTTGAAGACCTCTGCAATTGGCCCTGGCATGCTGTCAATCAAATTCTGGGCCACTTACTGACTGAGCCATGAATAAAGAATGGTACCAAAACATCCTCCAAGAGCAACTTCTCCCAAACATCCAAGAACAGTTTGGTGATGAACAATGCCTCTTCCAGCATGATGGAGCACCTTGCCATAAGGCAAAAGTGATAACTAAGTGGCTCGGGGATCAAAACATCAAAATTTTGGGTCCACGGCCAGGAAACTCCCCAGACCTTAAACCCATTGAGAACTTGTGGTCAATCCTCAGGAGGTGGGTGGACAAACAAAAATCCACAAATTCTGACAAACTCCAAGCATTGATTAGACAAGAATGGGCGGCCATCAGTCAGTATGTGGCCCAGAAGTTGATTGACAGCATGCCAGGGCGAATTACAGAGGTCTTGAAAAAGATGGGTCAACACTGTAAATATTGACTCTTTGCATAAACTTTATGTAATTGTCAATAAAAGCCTTTGACACTTATGAAATGCTTGTAATTTTATTTCAGTATACCATAGCAACATCTGACAAAAAGGTCTAAAAACACTGAATCAACAAGTTTTGTGAAAAACAATATTTGGGTCATTCTCAAAACTTTTGGCCATGACTATAGAATGCTCTTTGTATTGTATGGTAGTAACTAGGATACTTCCTAGGATTGCTCAATAGGATGCTTTCTGCATTTTATGTCAGTTCATGGGACACTCTATGTATTGTATATCAGACCTAGGATGCTCTCTGTATGGTTTGTCACTAGAATGTTCTCTGCATTGTATATCGATCAATGGGATACTTTATGTATTGTGTTTCTAGCCACTAAATGCACTCTGTATTGTATATCAGACCCTAGGATGCTCTCTGTATTATACGACAGGTACTAGAATGCTTTCTGTATTGTATATCTTTCACTAGTACAAGGCATATTGTTATGCATAAAAGTATAATACCTGCTTTGTCATACTTTCAAAACATCCCTGTTAATTATCCTCAAGGGTGCAATGTCCAGTCTCCTGTCTATAATAACCTTATGTACTCCTCACTAATTGAATTTCTATAATTATACCTAGCCCCCTCTCTATACATCTTCACTGCACATCCCCTTCTTCACTATACATCCCTATTCATGTGCCTCATCACCAAACATAGCCACCTTGTTCCTCTTCACCACACGTTCCCTTTCCTGTGCCTCCTCACCACATATCCCCTGTGTCTCTTCTCCCCACATCCCCCTCCCTGTGCTGCTTCGCCACACATCTGCCTCCCTTTGCCTACTCATCACACATCCCCCACCCTGTGCCTACTCACCACACATCCCCCTCCCTGTGCCTCTTCACCACACATCCCCCTGCCTGTGCTGCTTCACTACACATCCCCCTCCCAGTGCCTCTTCACAACACATACCCCTTCCTGTGCATCTTTACCACACATCCCCCTCCCTGTGCTGCCTCACTACACATACCCCTCCCTGGGTCTCTTCACCACACATCCCCCTCCCTGTGCCTCTTCACCACACATCCCCCTCCCTGTGCTGCTTCACTACACATCCCCCTCCCAGTGCCTCTTCACAACACATACCCCTTCCTGTGCATCTTTACCACACATCCCCCTCCCTGTGCTGCCTCACTACACATACCCCTCCCTGGGTCTCTTCACCACACATTCCCCTCCCTGTGCCTCTGCACCACATGTCCCCCTCCCTGTGACTCTTCACCCCACATCCCCCTCCCTGTGCCTCTTCCCCACACATCCCCCTCCCAGTGCCTCTTCACCTCACACCCCCTCCCTGTGCCTCTTCACAACACATACCCCTTCCTGTGCATCTTTACCACACATCCCCCTCCCTGTGCTGCCTCACTACACATACCCCTCCCTGGGTCTCTTCACCACACATTCCCCTCCCTGTGCCTCTGCACCACATGTCCCCCTCCCTGTGACTCTTCACCCCACATCCCCCTCCCTGTGCCTCTTCCCCACACATCCCCCTCCCAGTGCCTCTTCACCTCACACCCCCTCCCTGTGCCTCTTCACAACACATACCCCTTCCTGTGCATCTTTACCACACATCCCCCTCCCTGTGCTGCCTCACTACACATACCCCTCCCTGGGTCTCTTCACCACACATTCTCCTCCCTGCGCCTCTTCACCACATGTCCCCCTCCCTGTGACTCTTCACCCCACATCCCCCTCCCTGTGCCTCTTCCCCACACATCCCCCTCCCTGTGCCTCTTCACCTCACACCCCCTCCCTGTGCCTCTTCACAACACATCCCCACCATGTGCTTCTTCACCACACTTCCCACTTTCTGTGCCTCTTCACCCCACATCACCCTCCATGTGTCTCTTCACCACCCATCCCCACCCTGTGCCTCTTCACCACACATCCCCACCCTGTGCCTCTTCACCACACATCCCCACCCTGTGAGTCTTCACCACACATCCCCCTCCCTGTGCCTCTTCACCACCCATCCCCACCCTGTGCCTCTTCACCACACATCCCCACCCTGTGAGTCTTCACCACACATCCCCCTCCCTTTGCCTCTTCACTACACATTCCCCTTCCTGGGTCTCTTCACCCCACACCCCCCTTCCTGGGTCTCTTCACCACACATCCCCCTCCCTGTGCCTCTTCACCACCCATCCCCACCCTGTGCCTCTTCACCACACATCCCCACCCTGTGAGTCTTCACCACACATCCCCACCCTGTGCCTCTTCACCCAGCACCCCCCTTCCTGGATCTCTTCACCCCACATCCCTCTTCCTGGGTCTCTTCACCACACTTCCCCCTCCCTGTGCCTCTTCACCCCACATCACCCTCCCTGTGCCTCTTCACCACACATCCCCACCCTGTGCCTCTTCACCACACATCCCCCTCCCTTTGCCTCTTCACCACACATTCCCCTTCCTGGGTCTCTTCACCCCACATCCCCCTTCCTTGGTCTCTTCACCACACATCGCCCTCCCTGTGCCTCTTCACCACCCATCCCCACCCTGTGCCTCTTCACCACCCATCCCCACCCTGTGCCTCTTCACCACACATCCCCACCCTGTGCCTCTTCACCCCACACCCCCCTTCCTGGATCTCTTCACCCCACATCCCCCTTCCTGGGTCTCTCCACCCAGGCCCGGCGCTCCCATTAGGCAACCTTAGGCAGTTGCTGTTTTTTCAATGTCCGCCGCCACTGTCAATAATTCATTCTGATGCGCCCTGGGCTGCCCGGCGCATCGCACAGTGATCAGATGACAGGTCTTTACCCGGCGGCGCCTGCTGTATTATCACACTGTCTGTCCAGACAGTGTGAATAAAGTTCTTTCCAGACGCCCCCTCCTCTCCCAGCATGCATCGCTCCGCCTCCTGTGTGAAGAAGGCGAGGAGCAGCAATAGGAATGAAAGAAAAGAAGTGAAGAGAAAAAAAGAAAAGAAAAGAGAAGAGAAGAGGTTTGAAGAGCCCCCCCCCCCCCCTGCATCTACAGACCAGGTAAATAAAATCGAATCATTTATTTAATTATTTATTTATTTATTGTGTTCGTCGAGGGGGGCGGCGGGGCAGGAAGGGGGGGGGGGTGTTTTGCCTAGGGCGATGAAAACCCTAGCACCGGCCTTGTCTCCACCACACATCCCCTCCATTCACTTACTTTATTTTTCTTGCGGTAATTTTGCAGCTCCCAGTCACTGAAAGACAGGGAGCGCCACGTAGTGCACTCTCAGTGATTTGGGACCACAGCTCTGCAAATCAGGTCCTCCACCAATTACATCCTCCAATATAAAACTGTGTACACAAATTCCTTTCAGTATGGAGTTAATTATGTTGTTTTATTTATAGAGCGACAGTGTAAACCCAGTAGTCTTAAAAAAATCCCCACAAATTAAATAAGATAATAAATATCAAATACTTCGTGGTCTTGTTATTTCCCATGAGGTTGGGACATTAATGTGAACCATATGCTTTTTTGGATGTGTAATTTGAAAGAGCAATTCAGTGATATTTCAAGATGACTCTTCAATGCTAGTAATTAAAACATGGCTGCCTTGAAATTGATATCCAAGGAGCATGATCCTGTCAACCTCTACCGCTATATGATTTTGCATATTTAAAATTTCAGATTGAGACTTCTTTTACTTCCATGATGATTCAATGAAAATATTTCAAAGAATATCTTATTTAAAATATTATTCTCAAATATCTCTTGGTTACACTTCCTCACACAACAATAAAATACATAGATATTATCCAGCTCTAAAATGGGAGCTACAGCACCGCTGTCTGCATTTAGTGTACCCACAGTTCCATAACTATTTTAGCAAACATGATCTGAGTCTTATCTAATGTCTCCTCTTTGGACCTGATTCAGAATGAAACATAAGCAGAAATGTAACTTGCAATTGGAGAAGCACCTCTAAGTGTGTGCATATGTACGACGTATTAAGAGCCGTATTAAGAGCTGAAGATGCGGAAGGTCTTACTGAGGATCAGACATCAAACACACCTCAGACACTTACGTCCAACTTGCTAACTTGTGCAAAAACCTTTTATTTTCTATGTCACAAATGCAATTACTTTGAAGATTTATTTAAAGTTATAACCAAGCTAATACAACAGGAACGTCTTACCGACATGCGTGCAAAAAAGCTAAACCTTTTTTATCTTTGCTACAACACGCTCGACAAATCCTCATCTATGGTCGAGCGACTACTAAAGTCTCAATAAGTGTCGGCGAATCATTTGCAAACCTCTAATTACAAGCGTTTTGCACGTTTGTGTGTCATCTTTATCCACTACTTACATCGCCTCTGACCACCCACAAACTTTTTCAGTCATATCTGTGACTATATCCAGAGCTGCCAAGAGGAATTTCGGGCCCCGGTATTGCAACTTTTGGAGCCCTTTCCATAGCCACAAAAGCGGGTGTGTCCACACCAGGTTCGTGGCACCTCCCACTACACAGACAGGCCAGAGCCCCCTCCTCTCGGTGCCCCTGGCTATATCCCAGTCAGAACCTTAACATAATTGCTCAAACACTCCCTTACAGTACATTGCCTACATTAGAACACCCCTTTGCAACCCTGTCACTCCTCTTCTGGTATAAGTTGTCGTAAGTGCCAAAAAGTGGCAGTGTGAGAAAAGATATCTATGCAAGCGTAACTCTTACTATGAATAAGGCCATAAGAGTGGTAAAAATACATACCACTGTATTTTATTTTATACTGTTTGTTATTTACTTGATCATGTTGAATGTAAATTAGGAATAGACCTCAGCAAGCAATAAGATCGATAGATCAGGAGCGTGTGTAAAGCTGCACGACTTCCTACCCCCAGTAAAAATAAAACACTCAAAAATATACACAAAATCTTAGTGTTGTCACCTTTACACAACAGATGAATCCAGATATTGCCATGGTAAGTAACTCATTTTGAATATCTGCTAGTCAACTCTTCTTAAGATCATCCTTCATTCGTAGCTCTATACTAAATATTTGGTATGGTCTTAGACTAAATCAATACCACCCTTTAAACCACACTGTGAAACCTCTCAATATAAGACTTAATTAAACCTATTAACTTAAACAGCTTAATGGACCATGAGTGATTAATACAACCATAGCCTACAAAAATAACAGAAAAGCTATAGCCTTACATTCTACAAATTGAGTGATCAATCAGTTAAACCAGTAATTCCATAAAAAGATCAGCGGGTAAATGTATCAATCTGAGAGTTTTCCGGAGGGATTGAAAAAGTGGAGATGTTGCCTATAGCAACCAATCAGATTCTAGCTTTCATTTTGTAGAATGTACGAAATAAATGATAGCTAGAATCTGATTGTTTTTTTTTAATCCTGCCGGAAAACTCTCAGCTACACTTACCCCCAGGTGTGGTTTTTAGCATATATCACATTGGCAGGCTATAAGAAGAATGTTGTCATTTACCATTTCCCTTTGTTCTTTTTCCCTTTGGTCTGTTATTGATGATTTATGAATCTGGCCTACTATGATAATCACAGTCACATGACACACAATATAGTAAGGAGAAAAGTCTACAAAATTTCAAGCGTTCTCTGAAAAAACACCTCTTCAGACAAGCTTATAATATTCCTCAATCACCCTCTTAACCTAACTAGGCTACCCTATTACCACCCTTTATACAATTCACACAAGACAACAACCCTCTGCCCCCCTGACCAACATTGCTTTGTGACTGAATCACAGACTATGCAAATCACTTTTTATCCTTTGCAATCTGGCTGAACCATTATGCAGTATGTAGATTTAACCTTATGTATCTGACTCCCATTGACCTATAGATTGTAAGCTTGGGAACAGGGCCTTCTTATTTCTGTGTCTGTATTACCCAGTATTGTTTATTACTGTTTGTCCTCAATTGTAAAGCGCTACGGAATTTGCTGGCACTATATAAATAATTGATGATGATGATGATGATAGGCTTTGGAATGCTCCTCTAACCTCTGTCTTCACTGTGATATTCTTCTCACTGTTCTGCCATCACATGACATACTGAGAGTTGCGGGCTTGTGTCTGTCTAGCGGACTGACTATATCTCTGTCTTGTAGTCCTTTTTGTTTGCCAACCATAGAGCTTTTGAAAAGATAATGATTTGATGGGGATATCTGAAAAAGATCAGATCTAATCAGATGCATGCTTAAAATATACTTAACTTTCTATTTCATAAAAAACAAAAGCTATGAAGGATTGCTGCTTTAAAAGTTCAGGGTCAAACCAGCTATTAGAAAACATACTAAAATAATGAATATTACAAGCCAGACCCTGGCTCGTTATAGAGCCATTTCTGATTAATCAGTTGATTTGATAACCATAAGTTATTGTCCTAATTTGTTTACCTGATGCTCGTGTTCATAGCTGGACTTCCAAGTTTGAAGTACAAGAAGAAAAGTTTTTGTGCCATTAACACCCATCATATACAGCATTAAGCAGATTCTTAAATAAGTAATGATGTTTTTGAGGTAAGGAGAATTAGATTTGTTTTATTCTGTTAGACTTTCTACTTGGGCAATCTCCATGTATAAATATAGACAGTGTACAATTGCAAAAGCTGACTCACCACAACAGCAATGATGGTAGTCTGGGAGTATAAAGGCAGTTCATTCACATGACAAATGGAGGTCTTAGCTTTCCAATTTCTGAAGCTATTAGAAGCTCTACTGGTCCTTTATTTTATGTGGAAATAAAATGAAAATGAAACATAAGGCTCATGATATACTGGTAAAAGTGCTACTTTGTAATATATGCACTTTCAAGGTTTTAAGACTATTTTTTGGTCTCTGTACTTTAGCAGTTTATACGTCTACTATTCAAGAATATTAGTCTTCAGAACGTATATGTCACTGTTTTATTTCCCCTTTGGAAAGCTAATAAAAAGACCTGTGTATATTGATATTATATAATACCGCACAAAGTTTAATGACAAGACTTTTTACTCTATACATCCATGGCAAGTATAAGGCACTAAACCTCTGGAGTAACATGTCCATGATTTAATTATATTGCATTTTACTGCTCAACATTAATAAAACACAACTATTAAAGGAGAATGGAAACATTTGTTTGGGGCAAATAGTACTGTGGAATTTGTTAATATAAAACAGATTTGTCTGTTAAACCTGCTGATAAGGGGATAGATTTGGTCAGTATGGACAAACGAGTGAGTTTATGTCTTATTAAAAAATAGTCAAATTTATTGTCCATTGACAAGCTACCTGCTGTGTTTCATACAACAACAGAGAGTTATACAGTAACTGCATTGTTTAGAAGCTGTTTATATTTTTCCACCTCTTTCTATGATTTTTGGAATGACTATATGAAACTATCGATCTAATCTCCATAGTACTATTAAAGGCCTATTAGTACTAATAGTACTATTAAAAATATCTATTTGCTTAATAGACCCTCTATTTTGCTAACGCTGATATTGAGGGCCTTTACACCTCTATCCAAATAATTTGTCAAGCAGGTTGAATATTTTCACGTCTACAGCGGCAGTTTGACACACCCATTCGTCAGTGAGGTCAGACAGTCTGGCTGTAAATCACAATTAATTAGCTGCACTGTGATTTGCTGCATGATTGTTACTATAGAAGAGATCTATCAAAATCTCTTCTTTTAAGACCAAGGGGTATATTTACTAAACTGTGGGTTTGAAAAAGTGGAGATGTTGCCTATAGCAACCAATCAGATTCTAGCTGTCATTTGCTAGAATCTGATTGGTTGCTATAGGCAACACCTCCATTTTTCCAAATCTGCAGTTTAATAAATCTAGCCCTTAGTGCCGCTGCCTGGGAGACACCTCAATCTCACAGATGACAGATTAGTAGATAGAGTATGTGTTTCTGTGTTCATTAGCATTTATTGCAATTAATCTGCAAATATGTTTTTAAGGAGCCAGGGTTTGTGGGAGGTTGAGGGGTGTCAATGTTAGAGGCGTTATCAAAAACATGAAAAGAGTTAAATCAGGGGGTGTGGGAGGATCAATTCATTACCCCTCTGCTATTTGATACCATTTATCCCCTTTCTGAAAAAATTACCCATGTGTTCAGTCAGTTTTCATTTTATTAGTTTCCATCCTGCTACAATAAAACACAATACCCAAGCTTCATTCCTATAGAGTTACAGGCATATTCAGAGCGGGCACTAGCATTAAGCAAACTTAGGCACTTGCCTAGGGCACTGTGGGTTAAGGGGTGCCTAAAACATTAAATGAGTGATATAATGTAACTCATCCAGTATTTTTAATGTCCCTACAAGACCCCCACACAGAGTCATGACATGAAGGAGAATCAGCCTCTTAGCTGCTGGCTGCTGTTCCTTCATGTCAATGTTATGCTATGATGTCACAGCCAAGTGCCACACTCCCATTGCCAGGAAGAGAGGATGCCCCCCACCTCCCACGTACTAAGGTAGGCAGTGGGGATGGGGGCACAGCGCCAGAGAGGGGTTGGGGTGGGTGGTGTGCCACCTAGGGCATGCACATAGCAAAGGTTATTTCCAAATCAGTGAGAATGCTGACCCACAAAGCGAATGGTTATCTGTTGTTTTGGTGCTATTGTACACATTTATACCTGGAAACTGGCTCAAGATGGTTATAACGGACATGCCCTCTAACTGAATAATTGTGGAATTCTGGGAAACAGTTTATTTAAATCAATTAATAGCTATCAGTGGACTAACCAAGTCTACATGAGGTAGACACATTTCTTTTGATACATTATCAGATGCTCAGTGCCTTCCTGAAATAATTCTCGCCAGTAACCAAGAGAGATTTTATTCAAACTTGGCAGTTATACCTGGGTTAGGAGTGAAGGAGAGGAAGGCGTCGTGGGGGACCACTAAGCAGTGGACTTGAGGGGCAGAGAAAAGGGTTGTGTTATCAACAGAAAGAGGAGGGTGGTGGTGGAGGGGGTGTGATGATTTCAGTCTTAACAATATTGCGTTTAATAAAGCACTAGGACATCCAAGATTAGATGCCCAAGAGACAACAGTAGACATGAGAGATGAGGGAAGAGGTTAGAATAAAGATGGGATGATACCTGTGCGCACTATTAGCATACAGGTGCTACTGGAGGTGATAGAAGCTTCTTAGGTCAACAAGGGAGGAGATGTAGAGAGGAGATCAGAGGTCAAGAACGCATGTAAGGTGTAAGGTGAGGGACAAGTGGGCGATGTGAAGTCGGGTGTGGAGACCAAAAAATAGCATTTGGTGAGGTAAGAGGAAAACCAGCAGAGGATAGTGTTACAAAGGGGATAGACTGGAGAGTTTACAAAAGGAGGAGG
This sequence comes from Mixophyes fleayi, assembly GCF_038048845.1. Lineage (NCBI taxonomy): Eukaryota > Metazoa > Chordata > Amphibia > Anura > Limnodynastidae > Mixophyes > Mixophyes fleayi. The sequence continues at coordinate 47,695,918 of NC_134404.1, forward strand.
TGGTCAATGTTATCGGATTGAAGGAAAAAGAGCTTGGTGGGCTAGCAAGGGGGGTTGGCAGTGGGGAGTGTGGGTTGGAGACCCCAGAGGTGGGTGAGAAGGTCGGTGTGAGGTGAATGGATGGATGGTATCTGGAGGTAATCCTGGGCAGCAGATAGGTACTAGCACCCCAGGAGGTGTAAGAACCAATTTACAGTCCAGGTGGGCTGGAGCATGGACCTGGAGCAGTGAGGTTTGGGCAGGCCAGACATTGCAGAGAAGGCAGCTGTGGATCATCACTGGACTGGGGGGAGCTGGAGACCCAGTAGGAGAATCCATGTAAATGGAAACAGCAAGTGTGGTTTGAAGGTGAGAACACAAACTGCAGCAAATATAAAATAAAATAAATAAATCACAGTAAAAAAAACATCTGTAAGAACCTTGGTTTACAAACAGTTCAGCAGGGACTGTCCAAGCAGAGATCAAGGTAGTTGCATTAGGTGGACTATACCGGGAACTTACGGGACAGTGTTGGATGTTATCCTCCTCTAGCTGTGTTACCAAGTAGAATGTTCCCCTCCTGTTCAACTCCAGTGTAACTTTTACTATGCTATATACATCTGCATACACAATTGTAACAAACCCACACTTAGAACAAATCCACACTTGCAAAACTGGCTAACACAGCCTAACAAGGCACATGGGAATTGCTGTAAGTTAGCCTGATATGGGACACCCTTGAGAATGTCAAAAGTTTGCAATATTAGAATGTATATTTTTTTGTTTTTTTTGTACTGGATCTTCACTTCTAATTTATCAAATATTGATCTGTAGTCATATAGTAATGACATAAATGCGTCATTTTACAGTGGGGGCCAGGGCCAAAATGACACGATTCCTTGAGAATCACTTTATGATTTTAATGCTGCCCACTTCACTAGCAAGTGGGCAGATACGGAAGGGTACGGGAGACCTACACGGAATTTGGGAGTCTACCGGACATTCCGGGAGAGTTGGCAAGTATTGCTCATCTGCCCTTTAGATTCATGTTAAACAACAAGAGGAAATGTTTAATACAAATCTCCACTACAAATGTGCACTACATTGTGTTTGCATGAATGAATGCTTTTGCACAGTATTGCACATTGTAAATAACAAATTGGCTTTACTGCATTAAACTATTCTTCTTACATGTTGCCCTCTATTGGAGGAATACTTCCACAGCTATTTTAATCCAGCTCCTAATAATGCGCATAAACTGTTTCTAAGTAGAAACCGTTTGTAATCTATACCACATACTGTATATTATTGTTTTATTTTAAAAATTTAATAAAATTCTAATTTTCTTTTGAGTGTGCGCTGTACTTGAGTGCTTCAAAACCAGCATGTAATATGTTCCTGCAATTGTCTAATCTGTGACCTTCTGATTGCTTCTCCTTTGCTGTGTTGTAGAAGACACCTGAGTTTTCATCAGAAATGACAATAATCTCGAAAGATCTCTTTCCATTTAAGTTCCAATTTCCAGGAGAGTTAATGCAATATGCAGCTTCCTCTTTTTCCTACAGATAATGATTGCCTTTGTATCTGTGCAAACTCGAGGCGGCCTGATCCCAAACACAGACAAGTATTAGACAGATGTTGAGTATTAAACATAGAAAAATAATCTGTGATTTGCTTGATGGACTGTGGTTCTCATAGAAAGGTAAAGTGCCTTCCGAACGTCAGTGGCTGAAAACCTCTACAGCCTCCAGGATTTTCTCCGTCATACTTGTCAGCTGATAGACACATTAATTTTCTCACTTACTGTTATAAGTTGGTGTATGTATTAGATACATAACAATAATAAGGGTCATTTACAAGCAGCAGACTTGCAAAACAATACCTTTTCACACAATTGCGTCTGCTTTCACCGTAACGGACATGGATCTGCAGGCCCAGATGGTGGTTTCTGCAGGAGTGCAAACGTTTTCTCTGGTTAATAGTAGGAATTCGGCAGATCAGAGGGGGGAGGTCTTTACTTAGTACGGATTGGGTACATCACTGTGCCTGCTTTTTTACCAAAGTGCAAAAATGAGATTGTGTTTTGTGGAACAAGGATATTTAAATGGGAGGGTGTATTTACAAGGGCGTACCTGCTTTGCAGGAGGGGACCCAGCCTCTTCCTCTGAGAAGAACAGCTTTGATGTCTGGCACCAAAGAACTGGCAGAGATTGGGTTTCATTCTATACTTTTAATTGGGTACATTTTGCACCTTACAGTTGCACATCTGCATGAAAATGCATTTATTGATTTATTCATACTTGCCAACATTGGAAAGTTGTTTCCCGGGAGGCAGGTGGGTGTGTGGGGGGGCTCGAAGAATTGTGCCATTAGCCCCGCCCCCAAATTGCTATCAGTATTTTGAACCATTAAAAACAGGGGGCGGGGTCATGGTGAAGCATGCATGATATCACTAAGCCCCACCTCCTCCGTTTAATTTAACAGAGCTGGCCATGATCCGGGAGAATTGTCTGCCGGGAGGACTCCCAGAAATTCGGGAGTCTACCGGACATCCCAGGAGAGTAGTCAACAATGGATTTATTGAACGCTGATATGAAGATATCCGTGCTATTATATCACAACTGAGGAGTTCTGGACAGGAACAAGAGAAGACTCCCAAATTCCCCTATTTGCTACAGTTGACATGTTGTCTCTCTCCTGCCCAAAACCCAGAGGACATACCTGAGTGTGGCTCATCCGATAGCACACTCTAACCCTGGTGAGGAACTGTTTGAGACTTGTGTTACCCGATCGAAGCCGGCCAGGAGCAAGAAGACCGACCCCGGGGAAGAAGCGCTGCCGACCCCCCCTGCCTGCCGCGAAGAAGACGCCGGGAGCGCCTCCGGCTGAAGAAGCCCTCCTCCCCTCGGGCCCTGCTCCAGCGGAAGAAGCGCCTCCTCTTCAGCGAAAGCCCCTGCTCCTCTCCACCCAGCGGGAGGATATCTGCACTGCTCCCTCCACCCCGGAAGACCAGCCTCTCTGCCCCAGGAAGAGCCAGGACGATGGCCTCAGCTACCCCAGCTCCTGCCTCCACCCCTGCTCCTGCCCCTGGGAAGAAGGGAGGAAAGACCACCGCCCCGAAGCCTCTCCCCGTGGCCGGAACCTCTGCCTCCACTGCCCCTGCTACTGCCGGACAAGGCCAGCCCAGCCAGGACACCCCCCAGAAGACTCCCACTCTGGAACCCTGGATGAGGCAGACCGTGGTCCTGAAGCTGAAGGAAGTGGAAGGAAGGGTCCCAGACATGACGGCTGAGACCTTCGGTAAGAAGATGATCCTCGATCAGGGCTTCTCCAAGGCTGAAACCCTCAGCATGCAGAATTACCTGAAAGGGATCTGGTACATCACCTTCGCCTCCATTGCCATCTGTAAGAGGTACTGGGAGGCAGTGAAGACTGCGAGACCAGAGTCTCCCTTCTCCCGCTTCGTGGGGAACTGCCCCATCCAGAGAGAGGAGAGAAGAGTCACGGTCTCCATGAGAAATCCTCACACCCCTGGTAAGGACATCGCTACCTTCCTGAGCCGCTTCTGCTCCGCGGTCAAGGACCCCTCCAAGATCCTGGATGTCAACGGCTTCTGGACAGGCAAGTGGTCCATCATTATCAGACTGAGGAAAGACAACGCGGCAACTGACGGACTCCAACACCTGCCATCAAGCTTTGCCCTGGGCGGCTCTGCCGGCCTTCTTCACTATGCCGATCAGCCGAGGAACTGCAGGAAATGCGGCGAAGCTGACCACATGGCGAGAAGCTGCAAAGTCTCAGCCTGCAGGAAATGCAAGGTGGCGGGGCACGAGACCAAGGATTGCCCACGAAAATTGTCCTGCAACCTCTGCGGCCTGGCCAGCCACATCTACAGGGACTGCCCCCACAGGGCCAGATCCTACGCTGCAGCTGCTGGGATTGGACTGCTGGAAAGCGGACCTGCCCCTGCCCTGCAGCCCAAGCCAGCCCAGAGGAAGCAACAGAAGCCCACACCGCAGCCAAGAGCTGGTAAGATATCTCCCACCCCTGTTGTGACAGCACCCCCCTCCCTCCCCGCTGTCACAACACCCCCCCCCTGTAGTAGCACTAACCCTCTCCACCGCTACTGCAGCTCCCTCCCTTTCCCTGGAGGATTTCCCCCCCCTCCCCCCTCTTGTGTCTGCAGGTGATGAGAACAAACAAAGGAGGAAGCGGAAAGAGCTGGACAACCCAGCTGGCGACTCTGACCCTTCCAAGAAAGAGGCAATCGAACTAGAAGAGGACCCCCTCCCGTCAGAGGGGGCCCTGGTAGAGATGGTGGATGAGTTGCTGGATTCCGAGCAGGAGGAGGAAGCAACTGCCCCAAATCTGCCTATTCGACCAGCTAGAGGAGAAAGGTCTGCTCCCACCCGAAGGGGACACGGGCAGACCGGACCAAGTCCCACCGGACGAGGAGGGTAACTGATGTATTGACTGTGCTAACTCTCTTTTTTCTCCCAACTAATGGCTAACTTTTCTCTTTTTACCATTAATGTGAGGAGTGTGAAGGATAAGATTAGACGTCAGTCTGTGTTTACCTTTCTTGACAGTCAGAAATGTGATATTTACATGTTGCAGGAATGTTCTCTCCCTTTCTCTAGTTCCTACAGGCATCTGGGGAGGCAGTGGTCTCACGGGCCCTCCTATTGGTCTGGGGGGAGTGACTGTAAGTCTGCAGGGGTCGCCATTCTTATCAGGGGAAGCCTCTTCACACTAGATTCCGTTCAGGAGTTTGTCTGCGGCAGATTGCTTATCGTAGATGGCTCCTGGGCGGGTAAGCCTATCAGGCTTATCTGTGTGTATGCATCCCCGGGTAAGAATGAGCGTTTGGAGCTTTTCCAGACCCTGCGGGCCCAGCTCGCAACCACCAGGGCGGTAGTGATGGCTGGGGACTTTAACTGTCCTATAGAGGAAGATGGTAGGAGTTCCTGTACTAATGCTAAACTTGATGTTTCTTCCAGGTTGTTGCAGGAGATGGTAGCCGAAGCATCCTTGCGGGATGCAGTGAGATCCATGGGGGCCGGCTCTGTGAATTATACTTGGAGTCGCCCCGATGGCTCAGTGCGTTCCCGGATTGACTTTGTGTTTACATCGAGAGCGGTAAGACAAAACAGGCATGTCATGGTTCCCTGCTTTTTCTCTGATCATAGGGCCATTCTCTTTGAAGGTGTTCTGGGTCACGGGTTTCCTCCCGGCCCTGGCTCTTGGAAGTTGAACTGCGCTCTGCTGGGAAAGGAAGAGGTGATGGTTGAGCTGAGGGATGCCTATGTAATGTGGAAAAATGACAAAATGTATTTTGACTGTATGTCTAACTGGTGGGAGTATGTCAAGGGCAAGTTTCGCAGTTTCTTTCAGGCTAAAGGCCGCCAACAGGCGTGTGAGAGGAAGAAAAACTTCAGGAGGCTTCAGCGTCAGCTGCAGTCCCTGCTGGATCTCCAACTCTGCGGCTGGGATGTGAAGGATGATCTGGCTGAGGCCAAGGGGGGCCTGAAAAGGCACTTCGAGGAAGAGGCCAATCGCATCATCTTCCGTTCCAAGGTGGAGAATCTGGAGAAGGGTGAGAAATGTAGTTCTTTCTTTTTCAGAAAACTCCACTCCGGCCACACGCCCCTGACTGAGCTGCGGGACGAGTCTGGCACCCCCAGGAGGGGGAAAGAGGGCGTCATGGGAGTCATCACAGACTACTACGGCAAACTCTACTCCCCTAAGACTACAGACGACGACGCGGCTGAATCTTTCCTGTCAGGTATCACTAACCCTATTGATCCTACAGGTAGGGCAGCTATGGATGCCCCCCTCACCTTGGGGGAGCTGCACTCTGCCGCTAAATCCTTTAGGCCGGGCAGGACCCCGGGCAGTGATGGCCTCCCAGTCGAGCTCTATGTAGCGCTGTGGGACCTCATTGGCCCGGACCTGCTAGAGCTGTATGAGGAGATGGTGGTGGATGGCAGGATGCCTCCTACTCTGAGAGAGGGCTTGATCACGATTTTGTATAAGCGCAAGGGAGAGAGATGTGACCTCAAAAATTGGAGGCCCATCTCCCTCCTGAACGTGGACTACAAGAATTTGGCCAAGGTACTAGCCAACAGGCTAAAGGTTGTCATTGGGCGAATTGTTCATCCTGATCAGACTTGTGGCATTCCTGGTAGAAGAATTGCAGACAGCCTTGCGCTGCTGAGGGACACGGTTCATTATATCAAAGACCGCCACGGACGTGTGGCCCTGGTCAGTCTTGATCAGGAGAAGGCCTTTGATCGTGTCTCTCATGGTTTTATGCGTAAGGTTCTGTGCAGGTTTGGATTGGGTGATATGTTTTGTTCTTATGTTAACCTGATGTACCTTGATATTTACAGCTCGGTGTTGGTGAACGGCTGGAAGACTGACCCCTTCTCTGTATTGTCTGGGGTCAGACAAGGCTGCCCTCTTTCACCTCTCCTTTTTGTCTGTTGTATAGAGCTCTTTGCGATGTCCATCAGGCGAAACCCAGAGATCAGAGGGATCACCGCACCGGGTCCAGACCGACTAGAGGCCGCTCTACATGGACGACGTCACTGTCTTCTGCGCTGATCAGCGTTCGGTGGCAGCACTCGTCCAGACCTGCAACAACTGCGGCCAAGCTTCAGGGGCAAAGGTCAACTGCGGAAAGTCAGAGGCAATGCTGTTCGGACAGTGGCACCTGTCATCCCCCGCTGCATTCCCCTTCACAATCAAGCCGGACTTCATCAAAATCCTTGGAGTTTGGTTTGGGGGAGAGGAGGCGGCCCTGAAGTGCTGGGAAGAGAGACTGGCAACAGTCAGGCAAAAGATTGGACTGTGGAGCCTCAGACTTCTTACCATCGAAGGGAAAGCACTGGTACTGCGCAACGAGATTCTTCCCGTTCTTCAGTACACGGCCCAAGCTTGGCCACCTCTTGCTGCCGTCTGTAAGACCATCACGAGGACAGTCTTTCACTTCATCTGGGGCTCCAAAATGGACAGAGTGAAGCGGTCAGTTATGTACAAGGAGCCCCACAAAGGTGGGAAAGGGATTCCAGACATCCCCACCATGCTGCGGGCCTTCTTTGTTTGCAACTGTATCCGCAGGACACTCCTTGAAAAGAACGTTTGCTCTGCTGGGAAGTCCATGTCCAGCTTTTTCCTTCTTCCTCTTTGGAGGAAACTTGGTTGGGACAAGTGGGACAGCTCCTTCCCTTACAACTGGACTACACCTTGGTTTTACCTGGATGTTGGACAATTTGTGAGGGAGCACCATCTGGAGGGACTTAAACCAGACTTGTGGAAACCTAAAACTATCCACAAGCTCATCAGAGCTAAGGACATTATGGAGTCTGTTCCAGGGCTCCCTGTGGCCACGGCCAAACATGTTTGGGAGAATGTGGCCTCTAAGAGACTGACTAATGGACATAAAGACATTGCATGGATGGCCATTCAGGGGGGTTTGCCTCTCAGGACATTTATGCACTCCTGGAACCTGTGCAGATATGTTCACTGCCCCTTTTGTATTACCAAGAGGGAGACTGCTCAACATATCTTTTGGGACTGTCCCACTGCACAGGCATTGTTGGATGCCCTGGAACATGAACTTAAGGACAGTGTGCCCAGGACTTGCCTTTCATACCATTCGGTATTTTATGGATTATTTCCTGGGACTCACACCGTTGAGGCAATCCAGGAGGCCTGGCACCTTATGAACTGTTTTAAGGACGCTATGTGGCTTGCCAGGAACCGCCTCATCTTGAAGCGGGAGAAGATGACCATCCAGGACTGTCGCAGGCTTATCCATAGCCTGTTAAGAGACTATAACACCCTTGACAGTCCTGAGGAAGATGAAGACGACGATTGATTGTAATTGATTGATTGTTGTCTCCTCTTCTCCTCCTCCCCATTGTGTCTATTTCTAATAAAAAAACTTTGGTTTGTGCTCCCCTCCCTCCCCCCCCTCCAACCCATTCCCCTTCACAGCATGAAGTATTATTGAATGTCATGTCTATTTATGCACCCTTCCCTTTGTGTCTGTTCTCAATAAAAACTTTTTGCTCGTGACTCCATCACCCTACCCCTCTCACCTACCTCCCCCTCACATCCAATGTTATTTTATTGCACCGTGATACGCTTTAAAGTTTGAATGGTTAGTACAGTACTTGATGTATATAGTGTAGGATGTCATGTCTTGTACTTTATGCCCTGTATTGTACTAAAACGTATGCATGATCATGCCTTACCATGTACTGTGTACACTTGAATGAAACGTATGAACTGTGTTTTTTGTACTTTATACAAAATACCAACAAAGACTTACCCGACTTGAGTAGGGCAAAGCTGTCAATTACAAAAGAATGTTAACACCGGAGGTTTCAAATCACTAGCTGCCAAAATCACAAAGAATGCAGAAGCCGGCATACAGAAAGTCATGTGACTTTCCGGGACTATACCATTATTAGGGGCAGGGCCGGTGCTAGGGTCCATGGCGCCCTAGGCATTTTTAAAAAAGCGGCGCCTCCCCCCCCCCCCCCCCCGCAAAAATCGCGCCCTCCTCCCTCCTCTCCTTACCTTGTCTCACCACCACCGCCTAGAAAGTGGAGGGGAGGAGACGGAGCAGAGAGACGGCGGTGGTGTCATAATAGCCTCTTCTCCCCCTCCCCGTCCATCGGAATGCTGTGCGGCGGCCGTGACAGGTATGGTCAGCGGTCACCGCACAGTTTTAAAGTGCCTAACCTTGCCTAATGGGAGCGCCGGGCCTGATTAGGGGTGTTAACGGAGTAATGCAAAGAGGCGCCGACTGTAGAAAGTAGAAGTCTTGCTATAAAATATAGTACATTCGGCACCTCCCTGCATTACTCTCTTAACACCCCTAATTATAGTATAGTCCCAGAAAGTCACATGACTTTCTGTATGCCAGCTTCTGCATTCTTTGTGATTTTGGCAGCTAGTGATTTGAAACCTCCGGTGTTAACATTCTTTTGTAATTGACAGCTTTGCCCTACTCAAGTCGGATAAGTCCTTGTCGGTGTTGTGGTAGTCGCGTTAATGACTACCACCGCAAATTTCAGCACGGCGGGCAAAACTCGACACAGCAGCCTATTTTAAAGGAAGTAAAATGCAGCTGGCCCAGTGACCCAGCCCAAGCTGGCCCACCTTGGGACCGGCATGGGTGGGCAGATGCCCTCCTGCCCCCCAGCCCAGCCTGCCCTTGCATACCTTCCAACATTAGTCTCTCCGGCAGCGGGATGGGACGTAGCCACGGCATGATGGGGGCATGGCCTCATCACGATGGGGATGTGGCCACACCCTACGGTCTGCCTGGCACTTTTGAAGAGCAAGGCTGACCTCTATTGCCCTCCCCTCCAAACCCCATTTTTGCTCCTCTCCCACTATTTTGGGTCACACTTTTCCTGCATAACATTACATCTTCTGATCATGTATTCATTATATTTCAGTGAATGAAACACAATCACACAACAATATACCAGTAAGTATAATAATATTACCATGTGCTCTCTATTTCATTTGGATGTGAACTTTTTAATGTCTTGAAACCCATTAGCGCACAATGCATAATTAATGCGACCAGTCAATTTCATTAATTATTGTTTACGTGGGCAGCACAGCATAACTAGCAGATTTAAAGTTCTCTTTAGCACGTTCGAAAACTTTAATTAAATGCCTGTATTACAGCTGTCACTGGAGAACATTAAATTATTATCACTTCTCACTACATTTGTTCCTGACGTCCAACATCCCTCTGTGCCCAGAGAATCAGAAAACAAAATAATGAAACGTAATTTTAGAAAGGAAATAACAAAGGGGAAGAAAAGAAAAGATATATGCAAGGTTCATGAGTCGTATTAAAGTTTCACTCTTATAATACAGACCCATTAACTCTTGGTGATTAAAATAAATATTAGTGGTAAACATTAGGGTTGAGATGGGGGATAGTGTGAGGTTAGAATATGAATATTTAATTGTCCATTTCTGAAATCTGGTGTAAAGGAAATGGTGGTGTTGGCTATAGCAACTAATTTCACAAATTTTTCCAGTGCAGTTTAGAAAATTACAGCAATCCTCTGATTGGTTGCAGTGTGAAACACCAAATTTTCAGTTTGCAATAGTGTTCATAAATGCCCAAAATGTGGAGTGTCCAGGTAACACAGGGACAGTTGACAAGTATGCCAACTGCAGAGCTTGCGAAAAATGGCTTTGCAGAAGAATCCTGACTGCATCGTAGCTTCCTTCATGGGAGCCAGCAAAATTATATATAAGAGGATATGGGGGGATGATGTATAAAAGCAGTGGGGTGATGTAGGAATGGTGATAAATATTGGGGCTGAAGGAATGAAGGAGAGGAATGGTGGTCGGGTGGCTGATGAATTCGAAAGACGTGTCAGAAATTGGCATTATTGGGGATGGTGGTGGGGTCATAGGAGCAACTGCGTGATATATTTACTACCACAAAAAAAACATTTTGCAGATCATGGAAAAATGTTTTATATTTTTAACTGTTTGGCAGTGCGGTTTTGGTATATAGGACACTATAACTAATTGCCCCCATCTGTTTTGTACAAGCTCCGGGAACTTTCGAGGAGGAGGTTGCTGGAGAGAGCTGAGGGTTTCTAGACCTCTAGGCATGCCTCTTGCATGCTGGTCACACCCCATCTGTGCACTGGCCAAGCCCGCATTGGTGGCTCGCCAACGCTCTGTGGTGTATTAAGAAGGATTGGAGTGGCTGTCGGTCTCTTACCCGCCATGGCTCATTGCTACATCACAGAACATAAACACGTCCAGCACACTATTGTGTGCTAGTAAAAGAGCTGCTATTCTATCTGCACATAAAGTGCAGGCGTCTCAGTTACACACATTTGCAAATATATGACAATCCACTTGACCGCAAGTGGTCCAATCAGTTCCTAAGTTGGGCCATATATTCATTTGTTTTTAAATTGTTTTTAAATTGAGATAATTTATCTGACGGCACCACAAGAGTCTCCGAGAGGGCAGCACTCCCTGTCAGCTACTGATCCCATACACTACTATAAATTAAGTTCCATTTTCTGTATTAAACCACTGAACATGTCTGTTCATAAAGCTGAATGGAGGGGATCAAGTTGCTGTGACCTTTGTTGAGTTAAAAGTCCTGAAATGTTTCCCTATGGTTTTATGTAAAACTAGTGTTATAATTGTATTGCTCTTATAAAAATAATGAAAACAATTATAAAATTACTCAAAACAGCCAGTAGTATCATTTTGGTTTGGCAGCAGGATTAGTGGTAATATGTTCGTGTAACTGTTTTCCTGTGTGATTGAGAAGCTCAGACTGATTAGCAAGAACAGAGAGTCTAAAAATTAGATTTGGGAGATTTGCGAAACAGAATTACTATTATTATAGGCCAAAATGTGTACTAACTTTTCCCAGAAGTTACCCTTAAACTCCATAGTAAGTTAAAACAATTGTTTTAATCAAGGAAAGAGACCCCTATCTGTAATGACTGACATATCAGATGGCATTTTTAACAAGTGTTACAAGTTATAACAAACAGTTCTAACAATAAAACAAAAAGGAGCCAAGGGGGCCGCATGAGGGCCGCAACAGACGTCTCTAAGGGTCACCTGTACCCAGCACTGAACTAAACGCATCGTATGGTGGCACTGTCTAGTTCGCCAATATTAAACACATGGATAAAAATATCCAGGGACAATTCTTCAAAATTTGTGACTGTTTCTGGAAATTTAGTCACCTATGAATTAGTTGTGAAAGATACATTCCACACTTATAGTAATATAGATAAAGTTTTGGATAAATGTAAATAAAATTGTAATATCTTCCCTTCTCTGTCCTACATTGGCGCATTTAATGCATTAAAGAAGATACAAAAACTTCCACTTTATTGAACTATCTCCAATTGTAATGCGTTCATCAACTCAAATATAACCTGCTCCGCTAATAAATTCCATTAACTTATTATTATTATTATTATTATTATTCATTTTTATTTATAGGGCGCCACTCGGTGTCCGTAGCACCGTACAGGGACAAACAAATTACAATACAAGGTGTCAGTACAGTAAACAATAAGCACAGTAACTCAGTAAGCTCAATGCACAGCTAGAGAGGGCGGGGGAAGGGAGAGGGAAGATTTGCATATGACGGAGCCAAAGAGGGAGGCCACGGAAGACAGGGAGACCCCCAGAGGGGGAAGTGGGAGCGAGAGTGGACGTGGGGTGGAGGACCCTCGAGGAGGAGGGCTAAGTAGCTGGAGAGCAGAGTTAGAAGTGGTGGAAACAGGAGGAGAGTTGGCCCTGCTCAGAGGAGCGTACATTCTAAGGGGTGGGGTGGACAGACAGAGACGCAGGGGAGAGAGGGAGAGTAGGGGGAACGGAGGCAGGGAAGGGGAATGAAGGGGGCGAGGCAGAAGATAAGGTAGGAAGTTAAGTGGGAGACTGAAAGGCTTTAAGAAAAAGGTGGGTTTTTAAAGCCCATTTGAAACTGGACAGATTAGGGGAAATTCTGATGTTGGGAGGGAGCTTGTTCCAGTGGAGGGGGGCAGCGTGGGCGAAGTCTTGGATACGCGCGTGGGAGGAGGTTATAAGGGGGGAAGAGAGGCGACGGTCAGAGGCAGAACGGAGAGGGCGGGATGGAGCGTGAATAGAGAGGAGGGTGGATATGTAGGGTGCAGTGGAGTTGGCGAGGGCCTTGTATGTGAGTGTGAGGAGCTTAAACAGGATTGTGAAGGGGAATGGGAGCCAGTGAAGTGCAAGGTAGAGGGGGGAGACAGAAGAGGAGCAGCAAGAAAGGAAAATAATTAAATAAAAGCGAGATGAGAGTGGGGGAGGCCAGAAAGGAGGAGGTTGCAGTAGTCCAAGCAGGAGATGATCAGAGAGTGGATAAGACATTTGGTGGCATCTTGGGAGAGGAAGGGCCGGATGGGAGCGATGTTACGCAGCTGGAAGCGGCAGGATTTAGCAAGAGAGAGGATGTTAATGACTTCATCATTAACTGACAATTTGAACTTTTCTCAATAACTTTTCTCCAATGCAGAAGACACTTGAAAAAAAACAGCTCTTCAATTGTTTTTAAATAAGCCTGAAACCTTTCTGTCGGAAGTTGGCTGGAAACTCATTGGAAAGGTTAATCGCCCACTAGGTTAAAATGGCAGATGCTATTTTCATATATAGTAGGATATTAAACAATGTTTAATAATATAATTTCTAGTATGGATGCTTTTCTAATAATGTAGGCCAATAAGGGAAAGAAAGCCATGGTTTGTGTGAGATGATACAGATCTGTGATATGAATTCTTTTTTTTTTTTTTTCCTAATTAGAAACAGATGGAAAATGTAATTTGAATAAGAGACAGTGACATATATTGAAAAGTACTGAAAAAGGCAATGTTAAGTATGTATCTCACAGCCAGGAACGACTAAAATTATCAAATGACGTTACTATAAATTCTTCAAATCAAGTTTCATGCATAATGCAATTTGTCTAAATGCCATGAACTGCATTTCCTTAGCGCTATATTAAAAAGAAAAAAAAAACTTTAAGAAACACAAGTATTAAAGCAATAACTTTCTTAAAACAAAAGGTTCTTGCATATCTTAGTAAGCACAGAGCACTGACAACAGGGGTGGAACACTGCATCGCTGGGCTTCATGGCAAAATTTAGGGGAAGACCCGGAGATGTTGCTCCTGACGCCCAGGCCCTTGTTCTGCTCTCAGAAGACCAGGAGCCACTTCTGAGCATGCATAGGTATGGTGGATGCAGAGTAAAACTCCTACTGAGAAAAGTGCAAAGGTCTTCTTGGGACATTGCTGAGCCCTTTGATGTGAGGCAATGCTGTTTTATAGCAGCTGTAGATAAATACCAGGGATGGGCAGAAATTTTCAAATTTTTCCATGAAATATTGACCTCATTCCGCAGTTGGCTGCAAAATGTCATGTTATCCTGACAGAATTTGTCGTTGCGTGTTCTCATCCCTACCTCAGCTCTAAACACAGCAGCATTGACACCTCTTTCACCACTTTCTTATTGCAGCAGTGAAAGAAGGAACTTCTGTGTTCTGATCCAGTATCTGTACTGTGCATGTGCGCCTTACAAGCGCACAGTCAGGAAAGGTCTAAATCCTATAGGCTACCACTGCTAACACCATTCTGAGAGCACTGACATTTTGGGGAGCCATGTTTATTTACTGCTTGGCAATGTCTGACATTTCTACATCTGCTAACAAACGCTGAAACAGCAGCAGAAAAAGTGATGCAAATGGTGCTGGAAAATGCTTTTATCCTTTGATGGTTCCCCTGAAAGATTAGCCATGAGCCATAAGCCTCTTCAGCATGCCTTTTTGGGGATACATAGGCAGCCAGAAATAAACTGTATCAAGTAAGCCCCAGGTCTTAAAATCACGTAACTGCAGTACCACCCAGAGCATTACAGCTCCACACTTTCCAGGGAGCCCCCCAGGGTCTGCCCCAAGCCACAGTTTTTCATGGAGTAAGCTTATTTGTGGTCAGTATAACTGTGCGACGCTTTGGAGGGGGGGTGGGGGGTCAGGAAGACCAATGAAAAGCCAGAATCACAGACATTGTGGCTTCTGATTGGCCCTCCTGGTCATATACCCCTTCCATAGCCATTTTAAAAAGGTAATCGACAATGTTCACCACTGTGGTTGGGGCTTCAGTTTAAATGTTTGTGAAGCAGAAACTAAATGAACATCAGCGAACTGTGTAAATCAACAAATATGTATTAGAAATCACAAAAAGGAACACATGCTTGAACACATGTGAATGCAATCTTAGGCCACAGACCCACTGGAATTTTTTATATGCATGTTATTAGAATTTTTACTGTAAAACGGACTTCTAGAGTCACTGTTACCACTAGTGTTTTTACTAACGTTCTGGTTGCATTCTACTTTTCAGGAATGCGTCATGTTCCATTAAATGCATTTACTGTATGTAAGTGACTTGGGGAATACTAGAGTGACCTCCAGTGTCTCCAGTGCTAGGACAAATGACAAACATGTTTTCACTTACTTTTTGAAACAAAAAAAAAAAATCACTATTAGATAGCAGTAAACAACCAGTAAAACTGTATTCGTAACCTTTAATTTTTTTTAACTTTTTTTTTACTGTTACCTTATAACATACCTCTGTAGAAGACAATTTCATTTGTTTAAGATCCTTTCCAGCCAAATGAAGGTCTTTTTTCTCTACCATTTTGAGCACCTCCTTTAACTTTAGTTTTTGATTTGCGTATTTATTATGCAGGAATTAACTTTTATTTTGCAAACACCAAAAAAAGACACATGTGAGTTGCAGACCAGAATAAAAATACAGTCCTAAGATTTCTTTTATGCAAATAATATTACCAATGCAGACTAATTAACAATTTAATTTCATGTATAATATTTAGTGTGCTGTGTCCATTATAGTACATTATAGAAAGTTGGGAACATAGTGATACTGTATTTTAATTTTAATCCACATTTGGCTTGTGTGCTCGTTGTCTCCCTCTCACTATGGGTCTGATTGATAAATGATAAGGCATATTGTCCTATATATAAATATATTCAAGAAAAATGTCAAAGGAGCATTAAATAAAATATGTATATAAGAAAATACAACACCTACCTTTTGTTTATTTATTAATTACATAATATAATTACAATAATTATAATATATAATTACATATAGTAATAGTCGTTACTACTATTTTGCATTAGTAACCTTTATTTATAAGGCACCAACATATTACCAAGCGCTATACATCAAGAGGATCACAGTGAAGGAGAGAAAGGCTTCTCTGTTTCCCATTTCTACCTCGCTTCTCCTACTCAATGATGTCATCGGGAAGGGGAGGGGTTATGTCTCTTTGTGAAAGTACCGGTCATGTGCATTTATTGCAGGCACCGGCTCCTATGCAGTAATATGCAGGTGGTAAGCAGAGAAATGCGTGTGCACTAGATGTGCACGAACATACACCATACAAACAATAGCCTCTGAGTGCCAATGTGCTACGTTTTACTGGTCCAACAATAAAATGTGGAAAGTGAGAGCCAGGTCAAAAGAGCAACCAGGGCAGTGAAATCACGGGCACCAACCAGTGAAGCGGCTACTTGGCTGAAGCTGAAGGAGGCGCACAGTCCCATGATGATAGTCTGCGGCCGTGAGTAGATAGCAGCAGCCCGAGCACCGGGGGCAGGTGGCACAATGGTGATAGGTAGGAACCAAGCCTGTATAAGTAATGCTATATGGAGAAGGCCACGCTCAGCTCGCTGTGGGAATGCGAGACAATACAGCCGGGCCACAAGGATTATGGCCTTTCCCCGTGACAGTTGGATCATATCTCCTAGTTGGATTTTTAGCAGGTATTAATGGTAGTGGGATCATGAGACCGTTTCTCCAGATGGTGGCCAGTGAAGGCCAGTATACGTCAGGCACCAAGACAAAGTTCTGCGTCAATAGTGTGTAGCTGTGGGCAAACAGCCATGGCCCAGGTGTTGAGAGGGGGTGTCCCAGATGTACCAATGGACAGGAGGTCTAGTAGTGCACCAAATCCGTGTTTCCTAGACACCAGTACCAGGTGGCCAGCATGGAGGGTGGCAATGCTCGACTGTAAAGCTCAGCTAGTAGCCAGGAGGAGGCTTTGGAGCACTATGAGGAGCAAAGGCGACACCATGTTGATGGCCTGGGACCCATGATCAGGTGTAGCAAGAGAAAAACAGTCAAAATGCAGGTGCTGTGGACTCACAAAGGAGAGTGGGACCATCCAGTACACCAATGAAGTGTATATGGGTTCCAGTAAGGGGGATTTTAGATGGTTTTTGGCATGTGTGGCCAGGAGCCCAGCAGAAACATGTCCTCTCCCATTGGTAGCCAGGCTTCGTCCCCCTTCACATCTTGTTTGCATAAATCACTGTGGCAGGCTATAAGAAGAATGTTGGTATTTATGTTGGCATTTTCCATTGTTTTTTTCTTCTGGCTGCTATTAATGATTTATGACTATGGACTACCATGGTAACCACAGTCACATGACACATGATGTAGTGAGATGATAGGCTTTGGGACACATCCCCGGAGCTCTGTCTGTACTGTGACATCCTCCTTCTTCCCCCTCTACTATAACATAACATGCTGAGAGCTCTAAGTCGATGCCTTTTTAGCAGACTGACTGTGTCTTTGTCTGGCAGTCACTTTTGGTTGCCAACCAGAGAGCTTTTGAAAAGGAGCTCATTATTTGTAGGAAGATAGCTAAGAAAAGGACTATCAGATGCATGTTTAAAAGGTAATTATCTTGCTATTTAAAGAAAAAAAATCTTCCATATGGGATTGCTACTTTAAACTTGTGCATCAATAAAGTATACATATTCCTTATTTATTTTGTTGTCCCTCAAAATTTTCAGACTAGGAATAATAGCTACTGATAGAAAGATGTAATTTAAAAAGAATAGCAGAAAATATATTGTTGCATTAAATAGAATTATGGGATTAAGAATACAGGCTGCAGTGCAGTAACCCTATATAAAGTTAGGGATATTTCATTGCTTACATTTATGCATCTGCATTGCAGAGTCAAACCAAATACACACTTATTGCTACTGCGCCTGTGTTCAACACAGCCATCACTTACACAACATGAAGCACAAATTGTTCATTCACTAGATCTATTTTTAAATTCAATTATTGTGTTTTGATGAAACAGATCTGGAAACATCCTCTTATCAAGAAACGGATTTTCCGAGCGATGCAGAAAACAATTCTTGAGGGCCGAGCTATGCATTTGTGTCTAATGATATGAATACATTATGTCTGCATTCCAGATGACATCCACATATTGTGAATTATTTAACCCCCCTCTTGAAATAACAAAACATCAGGTGAAGCGCCACTATTTTATCAAGCTGTCTTATTTCTAGAGAGAGATCTCACATTTACATGATAAATGGCATATTGTCCGAGACACGGTATTTATCGTACGTCTCCAGCCACCTGCACATTTTCATTTGTGCAAACCCAGCCATAGGAAATTAAATCCAAATTGCAGTAGGGAGGAAATGTACAAATTAATTGATAAACTGCAGACAGACCACTGCGGGCCTCGGTGTGATGAGAATTGTGCATCAGTCAAGGCTGAAATTGCATTTTCCTCTCTACCTTTGTAGAAGAAGTCACATCAAGTCATTGATGGAAATAAAGGGGTCTTTTAAACTTTAGACTGATGTTTTGTCTTGTTCCTTTTGCCACCTTGTGAAAAAGGAATCAAACCGAAGATAAAAATATAATTATAAAGCTGCAAAATGGTGTGATGTGCCTAGAATATAATATGACATACAGTAACAGATTACGAACCACCTGGGGAATTAAGTTTGAGCCAAGTCTGCAGGAAAATGGATTTATAGTATTTGGCTCACAATTGCAATGATCATTTTATTAAGCTTTAGAAAATTAGGAGGTGCAATCACTGCTGCCTCACCCAACTCTACCCCCACACTTCTCACTGTTCAGCCTTTAGGGAGGTCACTAGTGGGGAGATACGGAAGAGCTACATATTCCGGTTGTAGTCAGCATATGGATGCTGACTATCACGACAACACTTACCCCGAAATGATGACTCCGATGGGCTCCTTTCCGACGAGGATCGATGACGACTGCTGAGGAAAACGACTGCTACCAATCACGAGGAATGAAGAATCCGGCGCGACTTCATGACGTCACTTACATCCGCAACGCTGTTATCGCAGCTGTTAAGGGGGTAATTTAAGTATGCGGACATGGACAATCTACAATGCTTTCTAAACTAGATTGTCCATGAGTGCATACTTACATTACCCCTTAACAGTAGCGATAACAGCGTTGCGGATGTAAGTGACGTCATGAAGTCGCGTCGGATTCTTCATTCCTCGTGATTGATCGCAGTCGCTTTCCACAGCAGTTGTCATCGATCTTCGTCGGGAAGGAGCCCTTTTGAGTCATCATGAGTGGGGTAAGTATTGTCGGATTAGTTATTGTCCTTATAACGTACCCCACCCACATATTCCTATTCTAATGGCTGGTGATCACTTGGCCAATCAAGAATCAGAACTCTTGCACATATGCCAGACAAGATTGTCACAGGCATTCTTGATTTGCCATTGATCAGAGCTTGCTTTCAGTTCCTTCTCTCACTTTCAGGCCACCCACAGGCTCACAGATACTGATTTTTTTTTTTGATATTTGAACATAAAATTTTATTGATTGTGTTAGGCACAGGGAAAGGAAATCAGAGTCAGAAGAACAATGATCATGCAAATACTAATGTGAAAATCAGTGTAACAGAGTATCAACAAGACCATTAATGAACATATCCCTAAGACAGTTTGGGGGGAGCCATTGGGGGGGACCAGTCTCCAGACAGAGGATCATCTTATAGCTTCCGGGAGGGGGTACCTCTGCGATGGGCCATGCAAAAAGAAAAAGGGAAGGTAGGCGGGTCAGGAAAGGGGAGGGAGAAAGGAGTATTGCCAAAGACAATCGGGGAGCTATGGTATTTCTAGAAGAAGAGTTCAGGCAAAAGTCAGGAGGGGCTCTATTTTAAAGAAAGTGGTCTACGGAGTCCACACAGCCCTAAAAGCGGAGGTAGTATTACAGATGGTGGCCGTGATGCTTTCCATCTGATTCGTGGACCATATATTTTGTTTGCT
The DNA here is from genome assembly GCF_038048845.1 of Mixophyes fleayi. Lineage (NCBI taxonomy): Eukaryota > Metazoa > Chordata > Amphibia > Anura > Limnodynastidae > Mixophyes > Mixophyes fleayi. The sequence goes on from NC_134404.1 coordinate 47,715,610, forward strand.
TGTGGATATTGAAGGTGGGGAGACATTTTTCCAGTTGACAGCTATTAGGCAATTTGCCACATTCAGTATGTGCCGAATCAGTTTTTGCATGGGGGAAGGGGTGCTTGGGATAGGTTTGGGCAACAGTTTGTATAGGGCAGAGTCAGAGATACGGACTTCAGTGATCGATTCTAGGATGAGTGGACTTCCTGCCAATAGGGGCGTATTTTCTGACAATCCCTCCATATATGCAGCAGGGTGACTCGCTGACCATAGTCTCTCAACAAAGTTCAGTTGCAGCAGGGAAAAGCGATCGAATGCGGTTGGGGACCCAATACCATGTATAGTAGATCTTATATGCATTTTCTCGTATCCAAACAAATATTGAGGTTTTAGATAGATTGAACTGAATCTTGGACTACTCCTTCTGATCCAAGGTTTCCCTCATGTCCCTTTCCCAACCCAACTCATGGGGGTCTTTGGGGAACTGATTGTGTGAGATCAGTAGCTAGTAAATAGTGGAGATACACACGTGTACACAATGTGCACAACGCTGCGGAATTAGTGGCACATTGTAAATAGCTCCTGCTGCTGCTAATGATGATGATGATGAGATGAGGCCCTTTGAGGTAGGGAAGTCACGGCAGAGAGCTTCTAATTGTGAACTTTGTTTGGACGGAGGGAGGAGTTTAAGTGAGTTTTAACAATGCCGAATCTGAAGATATTAGTAAAAGAAAGTCTCTTATCACGCAGATAAATAAATAAATACCAAGTGTTATAAAAGAAAAGGGAGCCTTACCAGGGATAGAGGCATTGTGCCAGTTTCTGTTGCAGGTCTGGTTTTTAGGAAGGATGAATATAGCAATTTCATCGAACACAATATTCCGGATGACTTACCACAGCCAAGTGGTGACTAGATCCGTGTATCTCTGCGTTTGGCGGTATTGGTGGGCTTCACTACTGCTTCCAGCATGCACTTAAAACACACTTACAATGCATTTATTGTAAACATTATAGAGAATTAAACAGCACAGTGTTCATCATCTTTAGGTATCTTTAAGGTACGTGGTTTTCAGCTGTATCACTTGCACCAGCTGCAGGTCTGGTCTATGTGCTGGTTATTAATGATGACGGTCACTTATGTATGATAGAACATGTGTTTGCATTTAGGAGCAACTGTAAAAATTTATTTTATGTACAGTATACATTAATTACATCCTACTAAATGTATTTTATGTACAGTATACATTAATAACATCCTACTAAATGTATTTTATGTACAATATACATTAATAACATCCTACTAAATGTATTTTATGTACAGTATACATTAATAACATCCTACTAAATGTATTTTATGTACAGTATACATTAATTACATCCTAATAAATGTATTTTATGGGGGGGGATGAATTTTGCATTTTTCAATGTTTTGTCGTTAATGACTATATTAATAACAGGTGACATTAACTGAATATTTCTTTCTTCTTCCGTTCATTTGTGACTTGATATTGGACGTATCCCGCAGTGTATTGTCTGTTAGAGCAGAGTGGACCTAGACCCATATTCATCAACAGATGTATCTTCAAATCCACGGACGTGCCTATATCCAATGTATGTGTGTTTTTTAAAAAGACGGCCATTACCTTTGTTTTGCATTTGTTAATGAATCAGACCCTCTGATTATACCGTTGAAAATATTGGCAGCTATAGAACTAGTGACATCAGCCTCATGCCTTCTTCTTAGTCTATTGATAGGTCAAACCATACCTCCAATTTCCCAATTTAGGCTGGGAGGTATAAATTAAATATTGCTGTCTTCACTGTGTGTAGCTGAAAGGTACACTTTAAAGTATTTCATAAAGGTCTTAAGCTGGGTACACACTGAAGAATTTTTCCGACCAACGTGTTATCTCAAACTATTATACTTATGACTAAAGGTCCGATCAGTCTGACGATTCATCCACACACACTGAGACGATTTACCTTCAGATCTGTGCTCTTCATCTGGTCCTTTATCTGGTCCTCTAGTCCGGAGAATGACAGCACAATATTCATTCTTTCACTACTGTCACATCGTCACACTGATTAAAACCGCCTCGTTATAGCTATCCACATGTCCTAACGAATTTCATTAGCATCTGTGACTCTGAAACTAAATATTCTGTCTCAGAATGAACAAATGAATTATTCCTTCTACAGCACTCTCTACATTTATTCACTCTGGCATTTAGTGCTAACATTGGCTGAAAAGAGCCTGACTCTATAAACTCTATGGAGATCATGAGCATGAGTGCATACACACTACACGATCGTTAGGTGATTGATCGGAAAATATTAAACGGTACAACCAACCAAATGAAACAATGATCGTCACTTTGGGACAACTTTAGATCATCGTGTCACTATACACACTCACACGATATCCGACCAAACGACCGGATGTCGGCTGATTTGTCCAATTTTGGGAAGAAAATCATATAGTGTGTACCCAGCTTAAGCCAACAAAACTATTTGATATCTATAGTCTGTGTATTTCAATACTTTCTGGAGCTCAGAAGAATCTTTGAGTAAATTGATTTATAGTCCTGGAAAGTGATTTGTACTAGAAGCCAGCATTGTGGAATAATTGCCATGGTTCATGCCAATTCACATCTTATAGCTTATTGTCCGTAGTCATGTATAACAATTCTATTACATAATTCCATTCCAAAAATGATTTCTCTCATCTGTGTGCTGGATCCGCCAAGAAGTTTACTGAGAAATGCATAAAAGACTGGGTGTGTCCGTACAAACATCTTGTTACTACTTCAGGCTGTCTTTACACTGCCATTCAGCTTAAAATGCACCTTGCACTTACACAATGAGGCAGCCATTATTTTATTTTTTTTGGGGGGGGGGTCGTTCTAATATTCATGATAATGTAGCCTATCAATTCCCTAGGAAATCGTACCTTGTGAGTATTTGGCTTGTGATGCAACTTGTTCTTAGGGGATTGATAAGACTGCATTAGCACCAGCAATAGAGGATGGGCACCAATCATTATAAGGCATGGGGCATTAATAACACAGTCATTGGATAATAATACTATGGTACTCTAGCCGGAGATTCCATGACGGTCAGTCCTCTTTACCTCTTCTTCAAAGAGAGTGTCGCCAATCACAATGCAGAGAGAGCTGAGACTCCCATTAGAAACAAGACCCCATTAACTGGACGCTATAAAGGAGTGAACCAAAACCAAGATTCCCTAAAGAATTGCCCTCGGCGCTAGCAGACCAATATAATAATGCCTATAATAGGAGTATCACCATAACAACCCTGCAGCTCAAACCACGATTGATCAAATCGTTATCTAAAAGGAACATACACAAATATGTCAAGCGCTGGGAAGACCTGTATTTTTCACCCTCATCGAAAATGGGATATAATGATAAGATCAAACAAGATACTTTATCAAGATTTATTTAAACAACATAGTTTAGCTGAAAGGCTATAAAGGAGTGACTTTTCTTACGGGATCACAGGGAATGATATTGGGATAGGAATGTAAAGGGCATGTTATTGGTATATATATAATCAGTTACAACATATGGGAATTAGGCTATGCTACCAATTTATCTTAGTTCAGTAACGTTAGATAAATATTTTATAAGAATTTTAATATATACTACAAATGTTATTATTAATATTGCTAATTAGCATTCCTTCTCAGTGATGTCGAAGTCAGCAAATTGGATAAAGTCATTTCAATTAAAGTCGAGCAAACTTGGTTGTCGCTGTCTGAAAAGATGCGTACGGTACGCATCGACGTACATGGGCACGCTACGGCGTGAAAGGGCGTACGCATCCACTACACGTGGCAGCAACAGTAATCGGTCTTTTACCATACATTCGCACAAACACGCATACTTATAAAATAGTACACATTAATGGTAGTTGCAACACATAGTCAGTTATGTCGAAATATAGTAGTATTTATATGTTATATCAGAGTTACATGCATATTAGTGAAATACATGGAACAGGTTGAAGGAATCACATCATGAGTGGTATCATAATGAACCTTGTCACATATCCTACTGTTTGGTTCACTCTGCGAGGGAATCGCAGAGTGCATACACAAGTTATGAATAATAGGGAATTATGAACTACTTAAGACTAAGGAATCTTGGCGGGAAGAGCCGAGCATACCCCCTGGAGAGGTGACCCCCTCCTTTGGATTCCTTAGGATGAACTAGCCAATGATTGACAACCCCTTGGACCTTCCTGAGACCTGGACCAATAGATGCAAGCTATACCATCTTCATTGTATTACTGTATTTCATTGTGTATATAAGCAGCAGCTTCACATCCAGTGTTCAGACATCTTGTCCCCAGACTTCAGGATTGAATGACTGCACTGGATCCAGAGCGCCTGCGATAAGTAACGGCTGTATTTATTATTACTTCGCTTGAGCATATTATTCTACTTATTGCAAATAAATCTTTGTGCGTTGGAAACACAAATCGAGGTTCGACAATCGTTATTGGTTAGCGACAATACGCACTTAACAGTGATACAGCCTGATGCTGTAAAGACAAATGCAAATCATTCACTTGAATAAATACAGGTGATATGGGTGCAAGTATTAATAGGAGCAATCGGATGTCTCACTATAAAAGCAGCTTGGATTGAAGATGATCCCAAATCTTGTTAATATAGGTCAAAGTTTAGGTTATTAATCCAGCGTTAAAAAAGTGATTGTGTATTAGTCTGTATTAGGTAGTCAAAGTATCCTAATGTAATCTAAGATAGGTAATCTATATGAGATGTGCATACAAAGAGATGGATTGATGTTAGATGAGCCTAGACAGATCTGACTGAGGAGTGTCACATACCTAACAATGTATAACAATCAAATAATTAAAAAGGATATAAACAATATACAAATCTCTGCTGTCTGGAGTCCAAAACAGAGAAATGATTGTCCAGATAAAAGAAAAGTAGAAGGAACAATCAAAAATATTTGTATTAATGGCGATAGTCCATATAAAATAAGTCCATTTCAAGTTCAGAAATTGCAATAATGATATGTTCCAAGGAAGAAAATAATGGGCGATTCCTCTATATCAACAGATCACTGCAAGTATCAGGTTGTTCACCCTTATACTCCCCTTCTTAATCATCACTCTCTCTCTCTCTCTCTCTCTCTCTCTCTCTCTCTCTCTCTTTCTCCCTCTCTCTTTCCCTTCTCTCTCTCTCTTTCTCTCTCTGTCTGTCCGTCTCTCTCTCTCTCTCTTTCCCCCTCTCTCTCTCTCTCTCTCTCCCTCTTCTCTCTCTCTCTCTCTCTTCCCCTCTCTCTCTCCCTCCCTCACTCTCTCTCTCCCTCTCTCTCTTCTCTCTCTCTATCTTCCACTCTCTCTCCCTCCCTCTCTCTCTTCTCTCTCTCTCTTCCCCTCTCTCTCTCTCTCCCTCTCTCTCTTCTCTCTCTCTCTCTCTCTCTCTCTCTTCCCCCTCTCTCTATCTTTTCTCTCTCTTCTCTCTCTTTCTCCCTCTCTCTCTTCTCTCTCTCTCTTCCCCTCTCTCTCTCTGTCTCTCTCTCTCTCCCCCCTCTCTCTCTTCTCCTCTCTCTTCCCCTCTTTCTCTCTCCCTCTCTCCCTTCTCTCTCTCTCTCTCTCTCTCTCTCTTCCCCTCACTCTTTCTCCCTCTCTCTCTCTATCTTCCCCCCTCTCTCTCTCTCTCTCCCTCCCTCTCTCTCTTCTCTCTCTTCCCCTCTCTCTCTCCCTCCCTCCCTCTCTCTCCTCTCTCTCTCTCTCTCTCTCTCTCCCTCTCTCTCCCTCTCTTCCCCCTCTCTCTCTCCCTCCCTCTCTCTCTTCTCTCTCTTCCCCTCTCTCTCTCTCCCTCCCTCTCTCTCTCTTCTCTCTCTCTCTCTCTCTTCCCCCTCTCTCTCTCCCTCCCTCTCTCTCTTCCCCCTCTCTCTCTCCCTCCCTCTCTCTCTCTCTACCTCTCTCTTATCTCTCTCTCTCTTCCCCTCTCTCTCCCTCCCTCCCTCTCTCTCTTCTCTCTCTCTCTTCCCCTCTCTCCCCCCCCCCTCTCTCTCTCTCTCTCTCTCTTTCTTTCGTCAATGCTCTGGCTCCTCTTTTTTCTCCTGCACTGTCCCTATAGATCAGTGATGGTCACAGGCAGCCCTACACATGTGATCCACCATGTCTTCATCTGAGGCCCTCAGCTCCTTTCTGCTTTAATGTCAGATTTGCTTCTTATATCTTGTTTAACTTGTTTATCTTACATTGAAATAGCTGCTGATATGTTATTACAGCTCAGTGTGCTGCCTGGCTGCTCTGATTGTGTTTTAAGAACAAATCGCCCCCCCCCCCCCCAAATCTCCCCCGGTAAAATTATTTTCTAGATGCGCCCCTGAATGTAAGAGGGTTCCTCTGCGGCCCCTGAAGTGTATCAAGTTGCCTATTACTGATTTAGATGTCCACTTCCCTTTTTCTCTTTTCTGTTTCTTTCCACGTATGGCTCAAGTTAAGTTCCTATTGGTGGATGTGGCGTAGCGTTGAGAGGTTTACTCCGCCACATTATCGAACTCTCATTCTCTGCACGTCCGAGCAGCTGCACTGTACTCCTGACTAGCATCAATACTGTGACGGTACATTTATGTTTAAAGTCATGATCCTATTTAAATACAAATATGTATGTGTTGCTCTCCACAGGAATCGTTATACACAACATGGATGTAGGTGTTCCTCCAGCACGGTGGATCCGTATTCACATGCAGTAGCCAAATGTTTTATTAGCCATTAAAGTTGACCGCAGATCAGTGAAGCTAACGTAAAATGTATACCTTTAATAAATACCCCTTTGCAGGTATCTCCCATCTGTTGGAGAACTGATAAACAAATAGCTGTATTACCACGTTGGATCGTTCGGCTGCTACTCTGTTTTCAAAACCTTTACTGCTCTTCTTTGTGGTTCTAAAAACTTGTGATAGTAGTAGAGTATGACATTAAGCAGAATTATACTGCAATCTGATTGCAAAAGACTATATCACTCGCTTCTATTGAGTTTGGTGGGTGCCTCAGTAATAAGATCAATCCACTTTCCCATACTTTGTATAATATTCATAATATTTCCTGAAACATTGTGTTCTTTTCTGTGCTTACATCCATAAACATAACCTGCACGGGGATAAACCACTAACTGGTACCTGTGCGCAGCCTTTGAACTATTTTTTGCATGCAGTGATTTAATGAGGTGCAGAGGTATCATTTCGTTATCTGTGAGCTCTATACTAGTATCATACATATTTTTCATCTCTCTGCCATTCTTCATTTTACAGTCTCTTGGTGATGTCTACTCTATATATCAGATTTTTACCATTTCTCATTTTTCATTATATTTCATATATTCTATATGCATTTTGCTATCTTTTTAACATTTCAGGAGTTTCATGAAGCAATATCTTGTGACGGAATCAGTTATTGCAATATTCCTGAACATTTTTAGCTTTCTGTCAAGTCATCGACTCGTATTATATAATTAAACTGATTTTGTCCTTAAACGGGTGCATTAATATATTCCTTATTCACGGAGAAACTGATTTTGAGTTAGGAGAAAAGCAAAGAAAATGAGCAAATTTGCACCTTGGCAAAACCATGATGCATTAGAGAAGGAGGTAAATTTAAAATGTGGGGACAGATTTATAGTTGGGATACGGCATGACATAGATCAACTTTAATTTCAGTGTAAAAATAAAGCTATCAAGTATTTGTGTCCTACATGACAAAACAGCCAGTATTTTCCTTGCGTGCAAAAAAATAAGTCAGTTTGTACCCCTAGCATTGTGACATGGTTTGTCCAGAGGCAAAATTGCTCCTTTTCTTTGTTTTGCTCCTAACTCAAACTCAGGCCCTGATTGTGCAAGTTTTGTGTGATTTAAAGGAGCGGTCAATTATGTGCAAATATTTAATAACCAACCACTGTTAAGCCACTATCAATATATTGCCTGCATGGAGAACTGTGAAAATGAGAGTGAGAATGATTGGTGGAATATATTTTATTGACATGGCAATATTTTGAACATTATCTATGAACCATTCAAGGACTACAATACTTTAAATACAGATTATCTTAGAATGTATATCAAATGTTGTTGTTGGTTTTTTTTGTTTAACTTAAATCAAATTTATTGAGTTTATTTTCTTTTGGTGCTTGTTAGCTATACAGATGCTACTGCAGCTCACCAGCACCATTTCTTCCACTTGAACCGCTGTTTTCAAATATCCCATTGCTTGTGAATAAGTCATAGTGTAAAACAGGCAGAGAAAGATTTAGAAACCGTTCAAGTGGAAGGAGCAGCATTGGTGACCAATATTGGAGTCTGTATAATTAACACTGACCAATGGGCAGCATGGTGGCCTAGTGGTTATCACTTCTGCCTCTCAGCACTGGGGTCATGAGTTCAATTCCTGACCACAGCCTTATCTGTGTGGAGTTTGTATATTCTCCACGTGTTTGCCTGGGTTTCCTCCAGGTGCTCCGGTTTCCTCACACACTCCAAAAACATACTGTTAGGTTAATTTGCTGCTATTAAATTAACCCTAGTCCCTTTCAGTGTGTTTGTGTTACAAAATTTAGACTGTAAGCTCTAATGGGGCAGGGACTGATGTGAGTGAGTTCTCTGTACAGTGTTGCAGAATTCATAGTGCTATATAAATAGGTGATGATGTATGATCTGAACATAATAAACTTTGCTTAAATTAAAATATTGCAACCATTGGGTCTCTGTATAACATACAGTATAACGCACATACACAATCTAGCAATGATTTACCAAAATGGCCCCGTGGAGAGATGGACCTTCTTTCTTCCAGACAAGACTGGCAATATATGCCTAGTTCATGCTCCGCTCCAGCAATCGTCCACCTTGTCTGGTCTGGGCTCCACTGGACAGCAACTAGTAATGTCTAGTTGGAGAGCTCCTGAAGTGCTTGATGCGGTTGATTCATCCACTAACACAGCATTGCTCCTATAGGCTACTTATGCTTTTACCAATAAATGTAACGCAAAAACGTATAGCCCAACATTCCAATGGGAGGAGCCAGGACAAACACTGACCTGGCACTTATTCATCATGTCCAAACCATGCTTTAAGTTATGCCATTTGATGGTGCAAATTACACTCTCACGCCCCTCACACTTGACCAGTGAACCTCTCCTCCGCAAGTAAGCAAGCAGTGGTGGTATGGGTAAGGTGATGGATCAGAGACACTGAAGGATCCTAAACCCATAGATTGTAAGCTTATGGGCAGGATCCTTAATACTGTACCCAGTCTTGTTTTATTTCTACACTTGTTCCATATTGTAAAGTGCTGAGGAGGACTGCGCTGACTCTATATAAATAAATGTTAATTAATAAATAAATAACCATCTGTAAAAAGTGCTTTATACATCATTTCCAATTAATGATTTGAACTAATAGTTAGTAATAATTTCATACCCAACACTGTATATGTTTCAAAAACTATAAAAAAAAAAATCTCTTTAAACCATTGTCATTGTAATTCCAATTTGTTGGGCTTTAACGGTAAATAAGAAATTGAGCAGAGAATATCAGCAATAATACACAAATAGAAAGGCTGTGTGAAAACCTCTAGATCCCGCTGTGCAGGGGCTGGTTGTTCTTTGTTTGATTATTGCAGATGGAAATCTCAGCTGCTAATGTTTACAACTAATATTGAATAAGGAAAAATGAGTCTAATCCGCACCTAAAGATGTCATTGAATTCAAAACAGTTTCTCATACCCTCCATTTACATGTCACCTTATTATGAAACAAGCGTCAGGTTAAGTTGTAGGAGACTGGAAACCGAAACCCAATTTAATTTTTTTATGATTGTAATGTATTTTTTTCCTCTTCTGCTAAGACGAGTAATTTTCAGTGCACGTTCTATATACATGGAGTATTCGATCTTGTGGTTATGAGGATGAAAATTCAGATCATCAGGTCACCGGCACAGTGATGCTGAAATGTGTTTCTGTAATGCGTTTCATATTGTGCATCTGTCATCAGTACACTTTTCGTTTGAAATAAAATTGGCCTGCTTACTCGCCATGCAATAGGATTAAATAAGTCAAAGGTCGGTGACTGCATTTATCAGACGGGTTGCCATGGAGCCATTGTGTGGCTCAATATAAAATTGACTTGTGCTATGAATGGCACCCAAGGAGACAGGAAAAGCTTGGCACCTTGCTGTCTCTGATCTATAAATTCATTCCATTACAATGGACATTTTCAGGGTTTTTTTGCACTAGAAAATGTGACTTAAAATGTGTAAAATAAGCCTATGGTACATGGTTTCATTAAATAAACACAGCCCCAATGGTTAGGGGGCTCCTAAAACACTGAATGCACAGTGACAGGCGCTGACAAGAAGGAAAAGCAGCCTACTGTCCATCAGACCTCCTCACACGCCCATCCGACCTCTACTACATGCCCATAGGACCTCCTTACATGCCCATCCGACCTCTACTACATGCCCATAGGACCTCTTCACATGCCCATGCGACCTCTACTACATGCCCATAAGACCTCCTCACATGCCCATCCGACCTCTACTACATGCCCATAGGACCTCTTCACATGCCCATCCGACCTCTACTACATGCCCATAAGACCTCCTCACATGCCCATCCGACCTCTACTACATGCCCATAAGACCTCCTCACATGCCCATCCAACCTCTACTACATGCCCATAAGACCTCCTCACATGCCCATCCGACCTCTACTACATGCCCATAGGACCTCCTCACATGCCCATCCAACCTCTACTACATGCCCATAGGACCTCCTCACATGCCCATCCGACCTCTACTACATGCCCATAAGACCTCCTCACACGCCCATCCGACCTCTACTACATGCCCATAAGACCTCTTCACACGCCCATCCGACCTCTACTACATGCCCATAAGACCTCCTCACACGCCCATCCGACCTCTACTACATGCCCATAAGACCTCCTCACATGCCCATCCGACCTCTACTACATGCCCATAGGACCTCCTCACATGCCCATCCGACCTCTACTACATGCCCATAAGACCTCCTCACATGCCCATCCGACCTCTACTACATGCCCATAAGACCTCCTCACATGCCCATCCGACCTCTACTACATGCCCATAAGACCTCCTCACATGCCCATCCGACCTCTACTACATGCCCATAAGACCTCCTCACGTGCCCATCCGACCTCTGCTACATGCCCATAAGACCTCCTCACATGCCCATCCGACCTCTACTACATGCCCATAGGACCTCCTCACATGCCCATCGGACCTCTACTACATGTCCATAGGACCTCCTCACATGCCCATCCGACCTCTGCTACATGCCCATAAGACCTCCTCACACGCCCATCCGACCTCTACTACATGCCCATAAGACCTCCTCACGTGCCCATCCGACCTCTGCTACATGCCCATAAGACCTCCTCACATGCCCATCCGACCTCTACTACATGCCCACAGGACCTCCTCACATGCCCATCCGACCTCTGCTACATGCCCATAAGACCTCCTCACATGCCCATCCGACCTCTGCTACATGCCCATAAGACCTCCTCACACGCCCATCCGACCTCTGCTACATGCCCATAAGACCTCCACCACAGACCTCTCACCTTCTAAAATTTTACAGCTAGTTCTAGTTACTACTCTCCCTCCTGAGTGCAGAAGAAAGAATGTGAATATGCCATCCACTTTATTCTGCGTGAGCTTCCTCATTGTGCATCTTGCCACAAAATCCCATGGTTAGATGTGTTGCAAGGCAGGTCATGCTGGAACCCATAATGGCTTTCTTCTTTATCTGTTTAAAATATTATAGAAAAAGAGATCAGCCTTAGTCCATTTTGAAATAAAATATTACTGGACTGTGTGTACTTTGTACACACCTGTGCTTTCAAGCTGTAAAATCCACAATGCCTTAAGTATAACGCAGCTCCCCCAATAACCTAAATGGACTAACATTGTTAACTATAGATACTTACATGCTTACAAAGGTATTATCATCATCTATTTATTTATATAGCGCCACTAATTCTGCAGCGTTGTACAGAGAACTTATTCACATCCGTCCCTGCCCCATTGGAGCTTAAAGTCTAAATCCCCTAACAAACACACACACACAGACAGAGAAAGATTAAGGGCACTTTAATAGCAGCCAATTAAATTACCAGTATGTTTTTGGAGTGTGGGAGGAAACCGGAGCACCCGGAGGAAACCCACGCAAACACGGGGAGAACATACAAACTCCTCACAGATAAGGCCATGGTCCGGAATCAAATTCATGACCCCAGCGCTGTGAGGCAGAAGTGCTAAGGCAACTCCTTCATGTCTTGATCCTCCTCCATGAAATCTTCCTTGCCGCACCTCCTTTGTGCTCCAGCTAAAACTTAAGGTCTGTCGGAATAAATTACACACATTTAGCTATTTACTAAAATGGTGCCTGTTTCTCACTTATCCTCAAAATGAAAGATAATGTAAGGTATCTACATGAGAACACATTGGCAAATCAGTGCCTTAAAATCAACAAACAGACACAACACTTTATTTATATGATTCTTTTTCATGTGAGGCAGACATCTTCCAGCTAAGGCCTGTTGGTTCATCAATGAAAGCCTTTAGTTTGGGTTTTTTTCAGCTAAACTCTATAAATCAAGCTTCAGAATTTTTTTTATTAAGTGCTATGGCTAGAAAACTCACATCTGATAACATCAGCAGGGGCAGAGGCAGCCATTACAGCCCAATTACAAAATAATTACAGATTTCAAAGGTAAACTTTTTTCAGTCAAAATTTGTCAGGTGCATGCATTGGTATATGTTTAGAAAAATGAAACATGCCTTTACTTTCATCACCAAACAACAATTGTATTTTTCAGATTTTAGAGATTTTAACAAGTGTGATATAAACCATAATAGATAAATATTTTACCTTGCAAGTCAGTCTGGAACCTGAAGTGGCCTCCACAGTTTCAGGAGGGCTGGGGATCTGTTGGATAAACATGTAACATGGGGAAGTGCAAAATCACATAAGATTCATCTTAATAGATAATGGATTGAAAACTTTCCCAACACCCCCCCCCCTCTCCCTCCCCCCGAAATGAAATAAAATTGGGGTTAAAATTTATGACACAAACAACATACACGTTAAAATGCACATTACGCATGAAAATAGAGATGCACTATTATTGTGGAACATAAAATATCTTGCAAACACAAATTTTAAAATGCCTATAAAAGAGTAAGCTAAAATATAACTCTCAATATAAGAGAAGTGTGTCCATTAGACTAAACGTAGTTAAAATCATGCGGGTGAGTGACTTGCCAAAGAACCTATGATCTGTGGATTCCTGGAATTTCAGCCAATGGGAACAGGAAGAGGTTGGGACTTACCGTATACACAGTTATAAGTCAGTGCAGACAGGATTTAGTTCTGCCTGCTTCCAGAATCCTCCCGCTCTCCCTGCAATTTCTTGGGTTACTTTTTAGTTGTATCTGGTTAAAGTAGGAGAGCAGTGCAGTCGGTAACTGTGCATATGGTGCTCGGGTGATCTTGTCATAGGTCACTACCCCTCTGTGGTTATGGTGTCATACCATGGTTGGTCTGTATGTTAGGAGGACCATTGGGCCAGTTTTGTATGGTTTATACTGGCGGAGTTAATAGGGGGCGTAGTCTTGCCGTTGGACTTGATCTTAGCACCGGCCAATAGATAAGGTATGATCCTGGGTTGGTGGTACTATGGTCTGACCTTTCCACCTTTATTGGTTTTGCGTTCCTGACTGCCCTGCTCTCGTCCGCCTTACAGTCCTATTAGTTTAAATATTAATAAATACCGTCATTCATTCCAACTTTAATTTGGTGTCCGTGGGCTAGATTTACTAAGTTGCGGGTTTGAAAAAGTGGGGATGTTGCCTATAGCAACCAATCAGATTCTAGCTATCATTTTGTAGAAGGTACTAAATAAATGAAAGCTAGAATCTGATTGGTTGCTATAGGCAACATCCCCACTTTTTCAAACCCGCAGTTTAGTAAATCTAGCCCCGTGTCTTTATTTGGTTTGGTAAAAGGTTATGTCACAGGATGTGTTATTTGGGGAAAACTTCCCCGCTATGCATTTTAATAAAAGTCCTCTATACAAATCCACACCAGTAAACTCCACAATAGACTCCTAACCGAATTCAAGTGTGCAAGAAGCAGGCCTTTATAGTGGATTGTAATGAGACACAAGTATATGCAAGTGTATGGCCCACTGTGGTATCAGGTGACAAGATATGATCCTGGGTCTATGCAACGCTGGTTACAGGTATCTGTTGTTTCATTTTATACTGATTTAAATATGTTTATTTCTGATTGCAATTTATTGCAATTTATTTTGGGATGCACTTGCATAGACATTGTTATTTTAATTTTAATTTAAAAAAAAATGATCCTTCATGTCTGTTACTAAGAAGATGTGTGCAATTGCTCATTTAATTATTCTCATTAACACTTTAGGTTGCCACTAGTGTCTGTGTTGTGCTGTATGTTTGTTTCAATCTAAACTAAGCCTTAGTGGTTAGACAATCTAACTGCCAACAGTAGGGTCATGAGTTTGAAACCTGAGTGATGTATATTTGTGTGGACTTTGTATAAAAGCAGTTAAAGTTAGAGACAGAGAGTCTCTCATTCATATCCCATTTAAAAACAGGTAACAAACAACAAGTGTGCAAACTAGAATGATAGGCACGTTTTATACTGAATGGAAAGACATAAATAAGATCTTTCAAAAACACTGGCACATTTTGTTGCTTGATGAGGATCTAAAAAATACCTTACAAGACAGAGTGTCTATCACATGGAGGCGTTCTAAAAATTTGAGAGACAACCTGGTACACAGCTCATCCCAAATACAACGAGAACGAATATTAGATAGACCGAAGGGCTGTTTTAAGTGTGGAACATGTAAGGCCTGTAATTACATTGTGCAAACAAAGGAGTATAAGGATAGATTCTCCAAGATTTGGAGGATTGATCAATTTTTAAATTGTAATACATGCAATGTGATATACTGTCTGAACTGCACATGTAAATTGCGATATATAGGGATGACCAGCAGGCCTTTAAAAAGGAGGATTCTTGAACATGTCAGCAATATCAAGAATGCTGGCAAAGATAAGACCAATATGAGGCCACTATCAACAGTAGCCAGACATTTTTACAAATACCACAATAGTGATCCGAAATTTTTGACTGCATTTGCTATGGAGCAAGTTATCTTAGGTCTTAGAGGAGGAGATATACATACAGAACTCCTGAAACACGAAACAAAGAAAATCTTCCTCATGGGGAGTTTAATTCCGTATGGCCTTAATGATAACAGCAACTATATGGTCTTTACCTAATGGTTTTATTAGTATACAATGTATATTGTAACAGTATGTTATTGGTACTCCATCTTGTTTCATAATATATAATATGAAACATAGATATAGATCTCCATATAAGGGAAAAACAAAAGAATGATGTAACACAAATTACTTGATTGGTTATATATGTAAGCTATACCACATGATAAATGGCAATAATGCCAACATACTGTACAGTGTATAACAATAATGATTAATATTGACCAATATAGAAAGGATTGAATTATTACAACATGAATTATATACCAACTAGAATTCTAGATCACTTCATAGGATATATAGAAAAGGCTGCCTCATATAATACAATGAGACCACATAACAAATGTATTTACATAGTAATATACCAATGACCTGTACTGATTTTACATTAACAATGTAAATATAGGGGGATTGCGGATTGGTTTTACCACAGTAACATCACATAAAAAATAAAAAATACAAAAATATATATATAGTTTTATTTTACGAAATGAAAGGTATACCTATCATTATCACTAGAATTGGTTTTATTACCATCATCCTATCACTGTGTTTACTTTGTCACGTTTTTTAATTTTGATACATGTATTAATAGATTGTAATTTTGTTCACTTACCTTTCTTTGGTAATAATATCCCAATTAGCATATCACTATATGCCTTTAATAAAATAATATATAAGTAATTCTGTTCACATTATTTCATCACTACTATATTTTTCACACACCTATTGATGTCACTCTAAACCACACAAGGGCAGCGCTTTAACAGCCCTAACCTAGGTAACACCTATAGCCAATCCCCCTTCAGATATAAAATATAAATATATTTGATATATTAAATATGTAGGTTACAGTCATTATTCTACATATAACATGTATTTATCATATGGATATATATGATCTGATCGTCGCCATTTCTAGTATTTCAATGGGTGGTTTATCAAGGAATCTTCATGTTGTAGAGGTGCAATATCCCTGTACAATTGTTGTTGTTGCTCCGCTACCATGGCAACCTATATGCAGCGGAGGTGGCCCGTTATTTGTCCATGGTCTGGATCACATGACAACAGGAACAATCCCTATTGGCTCCAACATGGATGTCACTCAAAGTTGGAATAGAAGCAACGTCACATAGGGGCGTGATTACACGCTTAAATAGCCTATTACTGCAGAACATCGGGTTGCCTTGATAAACCTCCTAGCGAAACGCGCGTTGGCGTTCAGCTGAGCTCACTGTTTGTCCGTTTGTTCATTATTTATATGTAATAAGCTGTAAAACGATTCTCCTCTCCCTCCATAAGACTCACTGGGACACGCTGGGCACTTATTAGAGTGTTATAGACCACACAGTATTTAGATCAGTTTATCACCAGCCAGTTCCCAGCCTGTCAGTCTATGGGCTCTCCTTTCTAACAGACATACGGGGTCATGCTGGGCGCTTTAGAATGCTATAGAACACCAGCCAACAATGCTTACTTACCATTCAGCTATTCCCCAGTTTGTTGGGCTTAGGATTTTTAGACACTAGAGCACCTATATAACCATATTACTAATAGAAGGTGTGTCAGGTATCTGGATATATTATGATACCTAACTCTAGTCTCTACCAAAGTTTATTTGAATAAAACACCAGAAATTCTTGTAATACCTACACTACTATTTAGTAGCAGAGGGGTGTGGTTAAGTACCTGAGCACGATTAGATCTACTATATTTACTATATACTAAATTGGTGCAGTACTTAATTCCACCTCTAGGAGTGATAACATGGGACTATGTTCCCAGGAGAGGAAATATGTGAAGGAGTCCAAATTAGTATCCTTAAATCAATCATAATACAATAGATAGGTTTGGACACACAAAAGAAAACCTTCTATACTTATACACCCAATATCACTATATTATCTATGTGATAATGGTACAGCTCATTACTCAATATTATTGATAGGACACAGTGAGACAGCATAGTAGTCTTTTTTACTACTTCTTAACAGTGTCTCACCTAGTACATTTGGTCATCACGTTCATTCACTGAGTGTTTTTAATTATTTCGCTAATGTATCATCTGTTTATTATAATAAAGATATTACTTTTAACAGAAATTTACTATATATATTGAATCTAAAAAGAGTGCCCTATATACACATTTTCCCGTCCCCCCCTTTCCTCTTTTCCTTTTTTCAATATGGACTTTGTATATCCCCATGTCTCTGTGAGTTTACTCCGATGTGTCACTTATAGAAGAGTACGCCATTATATGTTTTGGTGTTGGCTCTGTTTATAGAGTATTGGATCGTGTATGTATATTTATGATTGCGAATTACAGATTATGCATTCTTCATGTGGAGCTACAACAGAGACAAGCAGCTGTTCAAAATAAAGTGAATACAAACAAATAGAAAATATCCACAGATAAAAACAAACCACACCTAAGTCACTCAAAAAACTGCAGAAGGCAAAAAAGTGACAATAAATTAAAGTATTTTACATCAATTAATTTACATTGTAATTTATTAAAACTGTGCATCTACCGTGGATTTAGGGGTAAAATAGTTCATTGTATAATTATTGACAATAATAAAAATGAAAACAGAAAAAAGTTTGTTATGAGAGAAGTGTATGCAGGTGTATGTTGTGCATAGTTATGTGTGATTATGGGTTTCTATAGTAAAGCTTGGCTTTACAACAGATTAGTGTTTGGCGCTGCTGGTGTGTGCAATTGTTAATTTTTCACAGTAACACTTTAGCTTGCCAGGAGCACTTGACTTGCAGGCAATGGTGTATTGTTGAGATTTTCGTTCTAGTCTATATCATGCACGTATTTGTCCCATCTGCATGTCAGCTTAGTGGTTAGACAATCCACCTTCCAACTGTGGGGACATGAGTTTGAATCCTGATTCATGGCCTTATCTTTGTGGAGTTAAAATATCCTACCCATGCTTGTGTGGGTTTCCTCCTATGTGTCCCTTATGGAAGAGTAAGCATGGTTTATGTACTCACATTTTATTTACATAGTTTAAATAAATTAAGGTGTAATGCCTTTTATTTATACTAGCGTATTATTAGCCATTTAAAAAAACAAAAGCAAACAAGGTACAGGCTAACTATTAGATATTACACAACAACCACTTCACATTGCAATTTATTACAACTGTGCATCCATCGTGGTTATTTAAAAAAATAGTACATTGTTTCATGTTTGACATTATAATAAATTAAAAAAAAATTCTGAGTGAAGATGTTAAGATGTATGTTGTGCATATTTAGTTGTGAGTGTTTTGAACAAACAATGCTTTTTTTGCTCGTTAGTGTTATTATTCAGCGTTAAGCAAGAAGTTAGGAAAAATGCTAAGCATTTCTTCTTATCTATCCGATGGATCCGGAGGTAAACGCCTACTCTTCTTAAGTCAGTAAGATCTACGCCCAATTTCCGACCCATTCCCCTCCCTTTCCCAACCCATTTTTCTTAAGTGGTCCGAGAACTTGTTAAGTGCAGTTAAGAAGGATTTTCATCTTAACTTAAGAAATTCTTACACAACAGATTTTCCTTCTTATGTCCCTTTTCTGGGCATGTGCAGAGACGGTTTTCTTAAGATCCGCAAAAAATGGCAGATAAGATCGCTAATGAATCACGCCTGCTGTCTTTAAAAACTTTTGTGCAAAGTAGAACAACATTGGTGAAAGCCTTGTACCTCTCTTGATTTCCACAAATATACTGCTATCTACCTCTCATACAGAAATGCTCTAGACACTGTCCAACAAATATATTTTTAATCTCTTATCTTCACTCAAGCTTCTAGCCCAAAGCATTATTTTAGTACACTTAAATCTCTTTTCAATTCTCCTATACCAATCCTTCCAACCAGCACTGCCCAAGATCTTGTTTCCTATTTCAAGTACAAGACTAACGAGATCCGATACTATATCCAAGCAACAACCTACTCAATTCTTTTACTGCACCCTCTGGCATCCTCTTATCGTTTGATGGCACAAATGAAGTACCTATTCTTCACCCTATCTATCCAATTGACCAAATGCTCTTCAATTTTGCTCAATCTGTGATAAACCCAGCCTTAAATAACATATGTAGCATGTAAATGGATCAAGTGTGGTTTCCTAATTTTGATATATTCTAGCCTTATTCAGCTATTTGGATGCTTTTGCATTGTATATATATATATATATATATATATATATATATATATATATATATATATTCTAACAAAAGGAGGCATTTAGCTGGCAATATGCAGAGAAAGCAGGGAAGTAGAGTAAAACATTGGCACAGTTATGTACCTAGGTGGAGATTAAACCAGGTAAAAGCATATGTGTAGTTTAAAATTGCAGTATAATGGAAAAAAGAAGCGCTTTACTTATGTGTGCAATAGGGGCTGCCTGCATTACAACATGTTCACCATAGATGTCATACGTTGCGAAGCTAGAGATTAGTAGCTAATATCCAAACTACTAAGATTATAATTCATAGAGTATCTTACATATATATCTCTGGCGCCACACAATGCATTGTAGTTTAAAATTGGTTTACTTACATGATTTAAAAGCTGCTTCCTCTCAGCAAACAGACAGGGTGGGTCTGATAGTCTAAACAGAGCCAGGGATGGGCGTTTCCTTTTAAAGAGAAGGTGGGTGTGTCACCTGTCCATCAAGCAGGCCTGTGGGAGGAGTGTCAAGTATAAAACCCTGCTTGTTTCATTGTTCAGGGAGATCAACGCTGGGCTAGTTGGCTGATCTGGACAGAGAGCTGGACTATGTATAGTAAGCGTTGAGGGTCTCCATAATTGCTGTGCAAGTATACGGTGTCAAAACATTATTACCATCCTGACAATAAAGAACCATAAAAAGGAAGAAGTTGTACGCGTGTGCTTCTGCAGTAGCGGGCTCTTGCCACAATATATATATATATATATATATATATATATATATATATATATATGACCGCTATGTAGCTTATAACATTAATGCATTTATATTTTTTTTTTTATTATTATTATTATTATTATTATTATCATTTATTTGTTAGGCGCCACAAGGTATCCGCAGCGCCGCACACAGTACTAACAGTAGACTATACAGGGTGAAACCATACAGAACAATGAACAAAAAGTACCAATACTTCAGAAACTCCGGCCAGTCATATGCAGTAAAGACGGAGCGGAAGAACAGGTATGGAGACAGGAGGGAAGGGGGCCCTGCTCATACGAACTTACATCCTAAGGGAGGGTAAACAGACCAGGCACAAGAGGAGCCAGTTGAGGCAAGAGGAGAGAAGGGAGGACGAGCTAAAGGGAGGAGATGGGGGTTAAGTAGATGGTTGGTAGGCTTTGAGGAAGAGGTGAGTTTTGACTGCACGTTTGAAGGAGCACAGAGTAGGAGAGAGACGGATGGAACGAGGGAGGTCGTTCCAGAGAAGGGGGGCTGCACGGGAAAAGTCTTGGATTCTGGAGTGGGTAGAGATGATAAGAGTGGAGGAGAGGCGGCGGTCGTTGGCCGAGCGCAGGGAGTGTGAATGGAGAAGAGGTTAGAGATATAAGGGACAGTAGAGTGGGAGAGAGCCTTGTAAGTGGTGGTGAGGAGTTTGAAAAGGATTCTGTAGGGGAAGGGGAGCCAGTGTAAGGCAAGGCAGAGAGGGGAGGCAGAGGAGGAGCGGTGTGAGAGGAAGATGAGTCTTGCGGCCGCATTGAGTATAGAGCGGAGGGGGGAGAGACGGGAGTGGGGGAGGCCAGTGAGGAGGAGGTTACAATAATCGAGGCGGGAGATGATGAGTGCGTGGATGACAGTTTTGGTGGCATCCTGAGAGAGAAAAGGACGGATGCAGGCGATTATGAGATATTATGAGATATATTTATTTATGTGAAAGTTTCTTTCTTTTTCTTAGTTATTGTGTTGATATATAAATATTTTTACCAGTATTACTTGTAATTTATGCATAAATATAGTTTACCTATGTTTTATATATGTGAGTAATTCATACTTGCCAACTTCAGAGATCTCCCCTCCAGGATTGGAGATCTCAATGGCGATTTCTGGGGGTGTGGCTAAGTGGGTCATTTGACCCCGTCCCCTAACCTGTCATCAACATTTTGGCCTATTACAGCAAGGGGGGGGGGGCACGATGACACAAGAATCCCATTGTAAGCCCCACATCCTGCCACTTAACTAAAGGAGTGGCAAGAATCCAGGAGCTTGCCCTACTCTCCTGACTCACAGAAATTTGTGAGTCTCCCGGACATTCCCCGGAGAGTAGACAACTATGGAATAATTAGCTGCAGTAGCTCCATTAGCATTGCTATATATTATCCTGTGTAGTTTTCATATACCAAAACCACTTTGTTAACCTCCCTATGTTATTTTATCACCACCCCTTGACACAGTTCTCTCAAAGCTTACATTTATTCTCTTTCTATGCTCAACCAACCCTCTGACAGTATTATGTAACTGGATCATATAGCTCACTAGGCACTTTTTTTCATTCACATCTGATTGGAGCAAAATATAATATGTGGCCCTTAATCTTGTGTATTGTCCTATATATTGTAAGCATGGCCCTGTTACATATTTCTCTGTCTTTTAATACCCATGAGTAGATTTTTCAAACCTTCTAAAAAAAAACGGAAGGTGCTGCCCATAGCAACCAATCAGATTCTAGTTATCATTTATCTAATACATTCTAGAAAATGACAGCTAGAATCTGATTGGTTGCTATGGGCAATACCTCCACTTTTCCTTTGTGTAATACATCTACACCTCAGTCTTGTTTTATTACTATGCTTCCCAATTGTAAAGTGCCACAGAGCATTAATATCAGTTGTGTATTATATACAAAAATAAAACTTTGCTTTCCATAGACCAGCAGTAATCTTTGTTAGATGGCCATAGTCCAAGAATGTTAAGTGACTGAAAACATCTTCTGAACTGTTCTCTGCCATACAGCTTATAAAAATTTGATTTGTCAACTTGGATATAGTGTTTGAATAACTGAAAGAAGTCATACCATCAACTTTAGAAAAGTTTTGTTTCTAGAACCTAGTGTATCTTTTGTTACAGAAACAGTTGTCAAGAGATGTCCAGAAAATGAGATTGCAGTTCACCATGTAACACTTAAAAGAATGGATTTAAAAAGAAAAAAAAAAAGCTGCATAAGAGGTACAAATAAAAGTATATGTTTTATATCTCCCTAGGCGCAATCAGTAACATGACCAGGGCTGTCAGGAAAAAAATATATCTTTAATCTGCTGCAAAACATAGAAGAACTGAGATCAGCATACATATATTGTTCTAACATCCTGACAGGGCTGTTTAAGGCTGTGGGTTATTACAAATTAATTACAGGACTAAAAAAAGTATCCATCACTTGCTGTCACCCCGAACATACCCAGAAGATCCTAGCTGGTTTGACAGCGCGAATAAATAGATATATGCTGCCATAGATCTAATGAAGCGGCGTCCACTACACTTGGCTCGCGTTCGGCATCCATCATACTTTCATTGCCTGGAGGCATAAGATAACTGGTTGACATTTTGGGGATATCTGTCATGATTACAGGACATTCCATCCACTTACACTACAACTTCACGCTGACAAGCAAATTAATGTTTTTCACCATATATATGTGTAAGTAGGATATGTGCAAATAATCTGTTTCTTGCTAGGCAGACAGATCACATCAATACATGATAGCAGAAGGGAAGACACTGCACACAGTGGCAATATGAAGCACAAGTTCAACTCTTCCATGATCAAAAAAAAATAGAGAATTATAAAGAAAAAACACATTGGAGCTGATGCAGAATTGGCCGCAATTGTTCCCCAAATTGCATTCACTAAAAAAAGACATAGGCAAAGTTGCAAAATACATGTAGGTCTGTGCCAGTAGCATATGTGCCTGGTTTATGCCAGGTATGCGTCACATACACTTATGCACACAAAAGCATGATATACACAGGTGCAACAAATAAAGCACCAATTAGCCTCAGCGGAGAGTTCACAAACAGCCAATCACATGTGGGTCTCTATTACTGGCAACTGTCGTGATAAACATTCGCTATTTGTACCTGTCCGTAACCACCCACAAATAATACAGTATATATTATTATTATTATTATTATTATTATTATTATTAATAATAATAATAATCTTAAACGTCACAAGATTTCCACAGCACTGGACAGAAAACAGACCATACAGGGTGAAACAGTACAGAACAATAAACAAAAAATACCACTACTTCAATAGCTCCAAACATAGCTAGCACAGTGGAGTTGGAGGAGAAGAAAAGGTAGAGAGACAGGAGGGAAGAGGGACCAGGTCGTAAGAGCTTATGGAGGGTAAACAGACAGGAGGCACTATA
Source organism: Mixophyes fleayi (assembly GCF_038048845.1). Lineage (NCBI taxonomy): Eukaryota > Metazoa > Chordata > Amphibia > Anura > Limnodynastidae > Mixophyes > Mixophyes fleayi. The sequence continues at coordinate 47,739,392 of NC_134404.1, forward strand.
TATATATATATATATATATATATATATATATATATATTAGAGATGAGCGCACTCGGATTTATGAAATCCGAGCCCACCCGAACGTTGCCGATCCGAGTCGGATCCGAGACAGATCCGGGTATTGGCGCCAAATTCAAATGTGAAACTGAGGCTCTGACTCATAATCCCGTTGTCGGATCTCGCGATAACTCGGATCCTATAAATTCCCCGCTAGTCGCCGCCATCTTCACTCGGGCATTGATCAGGGTAGAGGGAGGGTGTGTTTGGTGGTCCTCTGTCCTGCTATATCTCGTGCTGTGCTCTGCTGTGCTGTGCTGTGCTCAGTCCAGTGGTGCTGTGTCCTGTGCTCTGTCCTTCTGAGGTCAGTGGTGCTGCTGGGTCCTGTGCTATGTCCTGTTCAGTCCAGTGGTGCTGTGTCCTGTGCTCTGTGCTTCTAAGGGCATAGTTATTTCCCCAATATTCCCCTGTGTTTAAAAAAATAAAAGTTATTTAAAAAAATACCAAAAACTAATTTAATTTTTTTTAATTACCACAAAATTTGCACAACCAATCCTGCAGTATAAGCCCATTGGTACTGCAATATTACCAAGTTCACACATTCAGCAGTAAAAGTCCAGTGGTACTGCAATATTACAAAGTTCACACATTCTGCAGTATCAGTCCAGTGGTGCTGTGTCCTGTGCTCTGTCCTGCTGAGTTCCGTAGTGCTGCTGGGTCCTGTGCTGTGTCCTGTTCAGTCCAGTGGTGGTGTGTCCTGTGCTCTGTGCTTCTAAGGGCATAGTTATTTCCCCAATATTCCCCTGTGTTTAAAAAAATAAAAAAAGGTTATTTAAAAAAATACCAAAAACTAATTTAATTTTGTTTTAATTACCACAAAATTTGCACAACCAATCCTGCAGTATAAGCCCATTGGTACTGCAATATTACCAAGTTCACACATTCAGCAGTAAAAGTCCAGTGGTACTGCAATATTACAAAGTTCACACATTCTGCAGTATCAGTCCAGTGGTGCTGTGTCCTGTGCTCTGTCCTGCTGAGTTCCGTAGTGCTGCTGGGTCCTGTGCTGTGTCCTGTTCAGTCCAGTGGTGCTGTGTCCTGTGCTCTGTGCTTCTAAGGGCATAGTTATTTCCCCATTATTCCCAAGTTTTTAAAAAATAAAAAAAAAGTTAAAAAAAATATTAAAATAAAATTTTTTTAAAAAAAAGTAATTATAACCGAATTTGCAAAACCAATCCAGCAGTATAAGTCCATTGGTACTGCAATATTACCAAGTTCACACATTCTGCAGTATCTTGTGCTACATATAATGGAAACCAAAAATTTGGAGGATAAAGTAGGGAAAGATCAAGACCCACTTCCTCCTAATGCTGAAGCTGCTGCCACTAGTCATGACATAGACGATGAAATGCCATCAACGTCGTCTTCCAAGCCCGATGCCCAATCTCGTAGTACCGGGCATGTAAAATCCAAAAAGCCCAAGTTAAGAAAAAGTAGCAAAAAGAGAAACTTAAAATCATCTGAGGAGAAACGTAAAGTTGCCAATATGCCATTTACGACATGGAGTGGCAAGGAACGGCTTAGGCCCTGGCTCGTGTTCATGACTAGTGGTTCAGCTTCACCCACGGATCTTATCCCTCCTCCTCCTCCCCCCCCCTACAAAAAATGAAAGAGAGTTATGCTGTCAGCAACAAAACAGCAAACAACTCTGCCTTCTAAAGAGAAATTATCACAAATCCTCAAGGCGAGTCCAAGGGTGTTGGTGGTTGTCAAGCCTGACCTTCCCATCACTGTACGGGAAGAGGTGGCTCGGGAGGAGCCTATTGATGATGTAGCTGGCGCTGTGGAGGAACTTGATGATGAGGATGGTGATGTGGTTATTGTAAATGAGGCACCAGGGGGGGAAACAGCTGATGTCCATGGGATGAAAAAGCCCATCGTCATGCCTGGTCAGAAGACAAAAAAATGCACCTCTTCGGTCTGGAGTTATTTTTATCCAAATCCAGACAACCAATGTATGGCCATATGTAGCTTATGTAAAGCTCAAATAAGCAGGGGTAAGGATCTTGCCCACCTAGGAACATCCTCCCTTATACGTCACCTGAATAACCTTCATAGTTCAGTGGTTAGTTCAGGAACTGGGGCTAGGACCCTCATCGGTACAGGGACACCTAAATCCTGTGGTCCAGTTGGATACACACCAGCAACACCCTCCTCGTCAACTTCCTCCACAATCTCCATCAGATTCAGTCCTGCAGCCCAAGTCAGCAGCCAGACTGAGTCCTCCTCAATACGGGATTCATCCGAGGAATCCTGCAGCGGTACGCCTACTACTGCCACTGCTGCTGTTGCTGCTGTTAGTCGGTCATCTTCCCAGAGGGGAAGTCGTAAGACCGCTAAGTCTTTCACAAAACAATTGACCGTCCAACAGTCGTTTGCCAGGACCACAAAATACGATAGTAGTCACCCTATTGCAAAGCGTATAACTGCGGCTGTAACTGCAATGTTGGTGTTAGAGGTGCGCCCGGTGTCCGCCATCAGTGGAGTGGGATTTAGAGGGTTGATGGAGGTATTGTGTCCCCGGTACCAAATCCCGTCGAGATTCCACTTCACTAGGCAGGCGATACCAAAAATGTACAGAGAAGTACGATCAAGTGTCCTCAGTGCTCTAAAAAATGCGGTTGTACCCACTGTCCACTTAACCATGGACATGTGGACAAGTGGTTCTGGGCAAACGAAGGACTATATGACTGTGACAGCCCACTGGGTAGATGCATCCCCTTCCGCAGCAACAGCAACAGCTGCATCAGTAGCAGCATCTACAAAATGGCTGCTCGTGCAAAGGCAGGCAACATTGTGTATTACAGGCTTTAATAAGAGGCACAACGCTGACAACATATTAGAGAAACTGAGGGAAATTATCTCCCAGTGGCTTACCCCACTTAGACTCTCATGGGGATTTGTAGTGTCAGACAATGCCAGTAACATTGTGCGGGCATTAAATATGGGCAATTTCCAGCACGTCCCATGTTTTGCCCACACTATTAATTTGGTGGTGCAGCATTACCTCAAGAGTGATAGGGGTGTGCAGGAGATGCTTGCGGTGGCGCGCAAAATTGCTGGACACTTTCGGCATTCAGCCAGTGCCTACCACAGACTAGAGGCACATCAAAAAAGCATGAACCTGCCCTGCCATCACCTCAAACAAGAGGTTGTGACGCGCTGGAACTCCACCCTCTATATGCTGCAGAGGATGGAGGAGCAGCAAAAGGCCATTCAGGCCTACACAGTCACCTACGACATAGGCAAAGGAGTGGGGATGCGCCTCAGTCAAGCGCAGTGGAGACTGATTTCCGTGTTGTGCAAGGTTCTGCAGCCATTTGAACTTGCCACACGAGAAGTCAGTTCCGACACTGCCAGCTTGAGTCAGGTCATTCCCCTGATCAGGCTGTTGCAGAAGCAGCTGGAGAAAGTGAGGGAGGAGCTGGTAAACCATTGCGATTACACCAAGCATGTAGCTCTTGTGGATGTAGCCCTTCGTACGCTTTGCCAGGATCAGAGGGTGGTCACTCTTTTAAAGTCAGAGGAATACATTCTGGCCACCGTGCTCGATCCTCGGTTTAAAGCGTATGTTGTGTCTCTGTTTCCGGCGGACACAAGTCTACAGCGGTGCAAAGACCTGCTGGTCAGGAGATTGTCCTCTGAAGAGGACCGTGACATGCCAACAGCTCCACCCTCATTTTCTTCCACATCTATGGCTGCGAGGAAAAAGCTCAGTTTTCCCAAAAGAGGCGCTGGCGGGGATGCTGATAACATCTGGTCCGGACTGAAGGACCTGCCAACCATTGCAGACATGTCTACTCTCGCTGCATTGGATGCTGTCACAATAGAAAAAATTGTGGATGATTACTTTGCTGACACCATCCAAGTAGACATGTCAGACAGTCCATATTGTTACTGGCATGAAAAAAAGGCAGTTTGGAAGCCCCTGTACAAACTGGCTCTATTTTACCTGAGTTGTCCCCCCTCCAGTGTGTACTCGGAAAGAGTTTTTAGTGCAGCGGGGAACCTGGTCAGTGAGCAGCGAAGGAGGTTGCTTCCTCATAACGTTGAAAAAATGATGTTTATAAAAATGAATAATCAATTCCTCAATGAAGTACAGCACTGCCCTCCAGATACTACAGAGGGACCTGTGGTTGTGGAGTCCAGCGGGGACGAATTGATAATGTGTGATGAGGAGGAAGTACACACTGTAGGGGGAGAGGAATCAGAGGTTGAGGATGAGGACGACATCTTGCCTCAGTAGAGCCTGTTTAGTCTGTACAGGGAGAGATGAATAGCTTTTTTGGTGTGGGGGCCCAAACAAACCAATCATTTCAGCCAAAGTTGATTGGTAGGCCCTGTCGCTGAAATGATTGGTTTGTTAAAGTGTGCATGTCCTATTTCAACAACATAAGGGTGGGTGTGAGGGCCCAAGTTCCATCTTGGAACTTTTTTTTTTGCATTATATGACCAATCAACAGTCGTTTGCCATGTTCAAAAAGTAAAACCAAATTTAAACAAATTCAAGAAATTAAACCAAAAGTAAAATGCCCTGTCATAATTTAAAACAAGAGGTATTGACGTGCTCTAAAACTACTGTATTGTTGTTTATATTTTATAAACACTACACTTGAAAGCTGGAGTCTTTCAATGAAAAAGTAACTGTCCATTACACGAATATTTGCAACAGGGACAATTTTAGGGTTAAGAAAGTCAACTAATAACACTTCGACGCTGTCTGTCTTTATAAACACTACACTTGGTAGTTGGAGGAGGTATTGTGGCCCCGGCACCAAATTTACTACCGGGGCCACTCCACTGTGCAGTCCATATTTAGGTGTATCAGATATTAAACAACGGTGACAGTTGATGCCCAATTTTTTAATTATATTGTTGGCGCTGTAAAGAATTGTGTTCCGGGCACACCACACTACGCAGTCCATACCCTTTTTTGGTGGAATTCTGACCCGTGGAGGGTTTTTTAATTATATTGTGGCCTCGGTACCAAATTGTGTACCGGGGCACCCACACTACGCAGTCAAGATAGATAGATGCGTATCATAATTAAAGTACATTCAGTGGTGTGGGGCAAATTGAAAAATATTCAAAATGCACTGACATTATCAAAAACAAGAGGTTTTCACACGCTGAAACTCCAACATGTATATGATGGAGAGGATGGAGGAGCAGCCGTATGTGCAGTGTAATGCAGACCTGTTGAAGGTTTTTTTATATATTTTATTGTGGTGCCCAGTGCCCACTACTCTACGCAGTCCAGATACTATTTTTGGGTGTAATTCTGACCTGTTGAAGGTTTTCTATATATTATATTGTGGTGGCCAGTGGCCAGTCCTCTACGCAGTCCAGATACTATTTTTGGGTGTAATTCAGACCTGTTGAAGGTTTTCTATATATTTTTTATTGTGGTGCCCAGTGCCCACTACTCTACGCAGTCCAGATACTATTTTTGGGTGTAATTCTGACCTGTTGAAGGTTTTCTATATATTTTTTATTGTGGTGCCCAGTGCCCACTACTCTACGCAGTCCAGATACTATTTTTGGGTGTAATTCTGACCTGTTGAAGGTTTTCTATATATTTTTTATTGTGGTGCCCACTACTCTACGCAGTCCAGATACTATTTTTGGGTGTAATTCTGACCTGTTGAAGGTTTTCTATATATTATATTGTGGTGGCCAGTCCTCTACGCAGTCCAGATACTATTTTTGGGTGTAATTCAGACCTGTTGAAGGTTTTCTATATATTTTTTATTGTGGTGCCCAGTGCCCACTACTCTACGCAGTCCAGATACTATTTTTGGGTGTAATTCTGACCTGTTGAAGGTTTTCTATATATTTTTTATTGTGGTGCCCAGTGCCCACTACTCTACGCAGTCCAGATACTATTTTTGGGTGTAATTCTGACCTGTTGAAGGTTTTCTATATATTATATTGTGGTGGCTAGTGGCCAGTCCTCTATGCAGTCCAGATACATGTTTGGTGGAATTCAGACCAGTTGAGGGTGTATTTATTTTATTGTGGCCCCGGTATCAAATTGGGTACCGGGGCCACCCCACTACGCAGTCCAGATACTTGTTTGGTGGAATTCAGACCAGTTGAGGGTTTTATTATTATATTGTGGGGACCACTCTATACCACACTACCACTCTATACCACTCTATTTAATACTTTAATTCTATTTAATACTTTAATTCTATTACTAATTCCCATAAAGAGGAACTGCCGCTTCTATTTAATACTTTAATTCTATTAGTAGTTACCATAAAGAGGAACAAAATAAACCAATTTTACCAAAAGTATAATATGACTTACAAACACTACACTTGAAAGATGGTGCCTTTAAATGAAAAAGTCAGTCTTCATTGCACGACTATGTGCAACAGGGACAGTTTTTTGGTTTACAAAGTCAACCAATAACACTTCGACCCTGTCTGTCTTTAACATACTTGATGGGATCTCAATGACGAATGGTCTGTACCATGTTTGGAGGAGGTATTGTGGCCCCGGTACCAAATTGGGTACCGGGGCCACTCCACTATGCAGTCCAGATAGAGGTGTATCAGATATTAAATAACGTTGACTGTTGCTGCAAAAATTTTAAATAATATTGTGGGGAACACTACACTACGCAGTCCATAAACTTTTTGGGTGGAATTCAGACCTGTGTAGGGTTTTTTAATAATATTGTGGTGAACCACTCCTCTACGCAGTCCAGGTACATTATTGGTGCGAATCATACAAGTTGATGGTTTTCTTATTATATATATTGTGGTGACCCACTCCTCTACGCAGTCCAGGTACATTATTGGTGCGAATCATACAAGTTCAGGGTTTTTAATTTATATTGTGGTGACCCACTCCTCTACGCAGTCCAGGTACATTATTGGTGCGAATCATACAAGTTCAGGGTTTTTAATATATATTGTGGTGACCCACTCCTCTACGCAGTCCAGGTACATTATTGGAGCGAATCATACAAGTTCAGGGTTTTTAATTTATATTGTGGTGACCCACTCCTCTACGCAGTCCAGGTACATTATTGGTGCGAATCATACAAGTTCAGGGTTTTTAATTTATATTGTGGTGACCCACTCCTCTACGCAGTCCAGGTACATTATTGGTGCGAATCATACAAGTTCAGGGTTTTTAATTTATATTGTGGTGACCCACTCCACTACGCAGTCCAGGTACATTATTGGTGCGAATCATACAAGTTGATGGTTTTCTTATTATATATATTGTGGTGACCCACTCTTCTACGCAGTCCAGGTACATTATTGGAGCGAATCATACAAGTTCAGGGTTTTTAATTTATATTGTGGTGACCCACTCCTTTACGCAGTCCAGGTACATTATTGGTGCGAATCATACAAGTTCAGGGTTTTTAATTTATATTGTGGTGACCCACTCCTCTACGCAGTCCAGGTACATTATTGGTGCGAATCATACAAGTTGATGGTTTTCTTATTATATATATTGTGGTGACCCACTCCTCTACGCAGTGCAGGTACATTATTGGTGCGAATCATACAAGTTCAGGGTTTTTAATTTATATTGTGGTGACCCACTCCTCTACGCATTCCAGGTACATTATTGGTGCGAATCATACAAGTTGATGGTTTTCTTATTATATATATTGTGGTGACCCACTCCTCTACGCAGTGCAGGTACATTATTGGTGCGAATCATACAAGTTCAGGGTTTTTAATTTATATTGTGGTGACCCACTCCTCTACGCAGTCCAGGTACATTATTGGTGCGAATCATACAAGTTCAGGGTTTTTAATTTATATTGTGGTGACCCACTCCACTACGCAGTCCAGGTACATTATTGGTGCGAATCATACAAGTTGATGGTTTTCTTATTATATATATTGTGGTGACCCACTCTTCTACGCAGTCCAGGTACATTATTGGAGCGAATCATACAAGTTCAGGGTTTTTAATTTATATTGTGGTGACCCACTCCTCTACGCAGTCCAGGTACATTATTGGTGCGAATCATACAAGTTCAGGGTTTTTAATTTATATTGTGGTGACCCACTCCTCTACGCAGTCCAGGTACATTATTGGTGCGAATCATACAAGTTGATGGTTTTCTTATTATATATATTGTGGTGACCCACTCCTCTACGCAGTGCAGGTACATTATTGGTGCGAATCATACAAGTTCAGGGTTTTTAATTTATATTGTGGTGACCCACTCCTCTACGCATTCCAGGTACATTATTGGTGCGAATCATACAAGTTGATGGTTTTCTTATTATATATATTGTGGTGACCCACTCCTCTACGCAGTGCAGGTACATTATTGGTGCGAATCATACAAGTTCAGGGTTTTTAATTTATATTGTGGTGACCCACTCCTCTACGCAGTCCAGGTACATTATTGGTGCGAATCATACAAGTTCAGGGTTTTTAATTTATATTGTGGTGACCCACTCCTCTACGCAGTCCAGGTACATTATTGGTGCGAATCATACAAGTTCAGGGTTTTTAATTTATATTGTGGTGACCCACTCCTCTACGCAGTCCAGGTACATTATTCGGTGCGATTCATACCAGTTGATGGTTTTCTTATTATATATATATTGTGGTGACCCACTCCTCTACGCAGTCCAGGTACATTATTGGAGCGAATCATACAAGTTCAGGGTTTTTAATTTATATTGTGGTGACCCACTCCTCTACGCAGTCCAGGTACATTATTGGAGCGAATCATACAAGTTCAGGGTTTTTAATTTATATTGTGGTGACCCACTCCTCTACGCAGTCCAGGTACATTATTGGTGCGAATCATACAAGTTCAGGGTTTTTAATTTATATTGTGGTGACCCACTCCTCTACGCAGTCCAGGTACATTATTGGTGCGAATCATACAAGTTCAGGGTTTTTAATTTATATTGTGGTGACCCACTCCACTACGCAGTCCAGGTACATTATTGGTGCGAATCATACAAGTTGATGGTTTTCTTATTATATATATTGTGGTGACCCACTCTTCTACGCAGTCCAGGTACATTATTGGAGCGAATCATACAAGTTCAGGGTTTTTAATTTATATTGTGGTGACCCACTCCTCTACGCAGTCCAGGTACATTATTGGTGCGAATCATACAAGTTCAGGGTTTTTAATTTATATTGTGGTGACCCACTCCTCTACGCAGTCCAGGTACATTATTGGTGCGAATCATACAAGTTGATGGTTTTCTTATTATATATATTGTGGTGACCCACTCCTCTACGCAGTGCAGGTACATTATTGGTGCGAATCATACAAGTTCAGGGTTTTTAATTTATATTGTGGTGACCCACTCCTCTACGCAGTCCAGGTACATTATTGGTGCGAATCATACAAGTTCAGGGTTTTTAATTTATATTGTGGTGACCCACTCCACTACGCAGTCCAGGTACATTATTGGTGCGAATCATACAAGTTGATGGTTTTCTTATTATATATATTGTGGTGACCCACTCTTCTACGCAGTCCAGGTACATTATTGGAGCGAATCATACAAGTTCAGGGTTTTTAATTTATATTGTGGTGACCCACTCCTCTACGCAGTCCAGGTACATTATTGGTGCGAATCATACAAGTTCAGGGTTTTTAATTTATATTGTGGTGACCCACTCCTCTACGCAGTCCAGGTACATTATTGGTGCGAATCATACAAGTTGATGGTTTTCTTATTATATATATTGTGGTGACCCACTCCTCTACGCAGTGCAGGTACATTATTGGTGCGAATCATACAAGTTCAGGGTTTTTAATTTATATTGTGGTGACCCACTCCTCTACGCATTCCAGGTACATTATTGGTGCGAATCATACAAGTTGATGGTTTTCTTATTATATATATTGTGGTGACCCACTCCTCTACGCAGTGCAGGTACATTATTGGTGCGAATCATACAAGTTCAGGGTTTTTAATTTATATTGTGGTGACCCACTCCTCTACGCATTCCAGGTACATTATTGGTGCGAATCATACAAGTTGATGGTTTTCTTATTATATATATTGTGGTGACCCACTCCTCTACGCAGTGCAGGTACATTATTGGTGCGAATCATACAAGTTCAGGGTTTTTAATTTATATTGTGGTGACCCACTCCTCTACGCAGTCCAGGTACATTATTGGTGCGAATCATACAAGTTCAGGGTTTTTAATTTATATTGTGGTGACCCACTCCTCTACGCAGTCCAGGTACATTATTGGTGCGAATCATACAAGTTCAGGGTTTTTAATTTATATTGTGGTGACCCACTCCTCTACGCAGTCCAGGTACATTATTGGTGCGAATCATACAAGTTCAGGGTTTTTAATTTATATTGTGGTGACCCACTCCTCTACGCAGTCCAGGTACATTATTCGGTGCGATTCATACCAGTTGATGGTTTTCTTATTATATATATATTGTGGTGACCCACTCCTCTACGCAGTCCAGGTACATTATTGGAGCGAATCATACAAGTTCAGGGTTTTTAATTTATATTGTGGTGACCCACTCCTCTACGCAGTCCAGGTACATTATTGGAGCGAATCATACAAGTTCAGGGTTTTTAATTTATATTGTGGGGACCACTCCACTACGCAGTCCAGAAAGATAGCTCGTTGCAACGTTTTGGACTAAGAACTATATTGTGAGGTGTTCAGAATACACGGTAAATTAGTGGAAATGCTTGTTATTGAATGTTATTGAGGTCAATAATAGCGTAGGAGTGAAAATAAGCCCAAAAAATTGATTTTTTTACTTTTTATGCTTTTTTAAAAAAAAATCCGAATCCAAAACCTTAAATCCGAACCAAAACCTTTCGGCAGGTGTTTTGCGAAACAAATCCGAACCCAAAACATCGAGAAAATCCGGATCCAAAACACAAAACACGAGACCTCAAAAGTCTCCCGTGCACATCCCTAATATATATATATATATATATATATATATATACGTCTCCCGGTTTGCATCTGGTCGCAATTGCGCAAACGTGTTCATACTGTATTTTGCTTACATTAGCGCGCCCCTTCCCTCCCCCATCCCACCTTTCAAGTTGCATGCGGGCATAAGTGCCAGAATCATACAAATCTACATAGGCTTATATACCTGCAATCTTTTTTCTGGATATGCACAGTGCGATTTCCTGCTACTCCCTCTGCACCAGTCCCACTATATGCATGAACTTTGTGTCACTTTATTATTAGATTTGATATTATTATTTATTACTTATATGGCGCCCCAAGGTTTTTGCAGTGCCATACAAAATATAATACAAACAGTAGACCGTACAGGGTACAACAGTACAGAGCAAAACCAAGACTTCATGAGCTCCAAGCATTGCTAGCACAGTGACGTTAGAGGAGAAGAAATGGTATTGAGACATAAGTAAAGAGGGTCCTGCTCATAAGAGCTTACATCCTAAAGGGAGGGGAAACAGACATCAGGCTCGAGAGGAGTCAGTGGAGGGGATCAAGCAGAGCTGGATTAAGGCTTCGGGGGGCCCGGGGCACTTAAGACAGGGGGGCCCCTAAGATCTAAAATTAAGGGCATAGTGACACATCCTGCATTACATCACGTACAGCCCACAGTATGACACTTACAGCTCTCCCAGAGGGCTCACTTAGGTTGTCTGCATAAGAAAAATCATTGCTTCCACAAACTAAAATACTGTACATTAAAACAATCATCAAAACACCATATTAAAATGGGTATTGACACCACACATTAAAACTAGCAATGATATCACACATTAAAAATACCATTGATAATGTACACTAAAACTAGCAATGATACCGTACGCTAAAACTAGCAATGATAACGCACTTTAAAAATAAAATTTATAATGCACATTAAAACTAGCAGTTATACCGCAAATTAAAATACCATTGATAATGCATCACTGGGCATGGCCAGGCCACCCTCCTACAGACAAAAAAACTGCATTGTTGTGTACACCATTGAACGGTCAACAAAAATTGGGATTGTCCCACTAGAATCACAACATTTCACAGACTTTGCTGCTCTCTCCTACCTGTTCTTCTCACTTTCACCACCTGTGCTGCAGGTTTCTTTAGTTGCGGCTTGTCTGGATCCTGGAATATTAGGGGCCCTATTTGGAGAAAAAAAATGGGTACATTTAGAAAATTACAGCCACCCCCGGCGTTAAATCAGTACCACCCATGATTAATAATTAGGCCTTCCTCCAGCTCCAGGATTAAAATAATAGTATTCACATTTAATAAATAAACCTATTTCCCTCCCTATAAACAGTCCCAGCAATAAATTAATAGTATTTACATTTCAGACATATACCTATTTCCCGCAACCGTCACTGCCATTAAATAATTCATAGGCACATTTAATAAAGGGACCTCATTCTCCCCAAACCACCCCATCTTAAATTAATAGTCCCCACTATTGTGTCTCTCCCCCCCATTTTCCTCATTCTGTGTCTCTCACCCTTTTTTCTTATACTGTGCCTTTCTCCCCCCTTTTTTCTCATGCTGTGCCTCTCCCCTTTTTTCCTTACTGTGCCTCTCTTCTCCCCCTTTTTCCCCCATAGTGTGCCTCTCTTCTCCCCATTTTTCCTCCATACTGTGCCTTTCTTCTCCCCCTTTTTCCCCCATAGTGTGCCTCTCCTCTCCCCCTTTTTCCTCCATACAGTGCCTCTCTTCTCCACCTTTTACCTCCATACTGTGCCTCTCTTCTTTCCTTTTACCTCCATACTGTGCCTCTCTTCTTTCCTATTTCCTCCATACTATGCCTCTCTTCTTTCCTATTTCCTCCATACTGTGCCTCTCTTCTTTCCTATTTCCTCCATACTGTGCCTCTCTTCTTTCCTATTTCCTCCATACTGTGCCTCTCTTCTTTCCTATTTCCTCCATACTGTGCCTGAGGTGAGTAGTGTATCTTTTTGTTTTTTTTTCACTACCCGGCTCCCCCCACCAACGAAGGGAGCCCCGAACCCCCCCCCTTCCGACGCCGCCGCCGCTAAAAAGAAAAGTGTAAAAAAAAAAATCAGTAGAAGTTATGCGCGCGGCGGTGGGGGGCCCTCGGAGAGAGGGGGGCCTGGGGCACGTGCCCCCTGTGCCCCCCCTTAATCCGGCTATGGGATCAAGTACAAGAGGAGCGCGAACAGGGATGAGGGAGGAGGAGAACAAGGATGGAGAAGGTTAGGTGGATGGCTGGGAGACTTTGAGGAACAGATTAGTGTTGAGAGCCTGTTTGAAGATGCTAAGATTAGGGGACAGACGGATGGAGTGAGGGAGGCAGCACGGGAGAAATCTTGAATTCTAGTGTGGGATGAGGTGATCAGTTGGGAGGAGAGGCGAGGGTCATTGCCCGAGCAAAGAGAACTGGCTGGAGTATGACTATAGAGGTGAGTTTGATCAGTACGATAGGAGTCACACATAAATACCTACTCTGTGCTGTTTGAGACCCTGTTCAGGGGCGCACGCAGGATTGTCAGGGGGGGTCCCCCCCCCCGACACAAAAAAACCAAAAAACCACGAGAGAGAGCTGCTGCGCATGCGCCCGCTATGATGGGCACTAAGTTAGCGCGGGGGGGGGGGGGTTTGGAGACTCAGAAACCCCCCCTGCGTGCGCCACTGCTGTTTTTTCCATTATTAACTTGGCTCCAAGCTTGTCACCTTCGTCATCCTCACATCATGACCCTGTCACATGCAGCACTGTCCCTCACTAACATAGTCACACAAAGCCATTCACAAGATCAGCACAATCCTCTCCTGTTACTGTGACCATCCTAATGATCCTAGTTAGCATGCTCTAACCCCGCCCACTGCAAAGCAAAGGACACGTAGAAGATGAAGACTGAATACAGGGGAGGAAAAGTACATTGCTGGGTCCCATAGCTACATTTGTTGGGGGGGGGGGGGGGAGTTGTGGTGCCTTCTGAGGTTTTGGGGCAAAAATATAGGCCAGGTAATCATTTGGTTAGCATTACCATTTTTTGACGCTTGTAGACATATCAGGTGTTTGTTGCTGACATTCTTACTAGCGGATAGTTTGAGGCTTCCCCAGTGCATTTACTTGTGGTAAATAATATTATATAACACAAGATTCATACCCAAACCCAGATCTATAACACTACCACAAAACTAGCAAACACTAGTAACAGCAGTAGTGGGGATGGACACAATGGTTTTTAGTGTTATATCTATATGCAGGCGTTTACCACGTGTAATAAATTCCAGTGGATATAAGGTCTTGACTATTTCGTAGAGAGCGGTAACATTGTTGCAACAGTGTAAAAAATGAATAGTGGTGGCTCCCTGCCAAGTTCTGTTGTAGTGAGTAGAGAAGGTAGAGGGATGTGTGAGCTCTGACTGTTATCTATTTAAGATGCATTGATACATGTCATCTGAAATCTCCAGCTCACAAGTAGGTAGGGAATAAAGCAAAACCACTAAAAATGCACATTTTCCGGTTTGAACCATGAAGGTAAAATACATTGTTCCTGCAAACCTGATATTCCACCACAGCTCTGTTCAAAAGTAAAGTATTACCTACCCACTCCATTACAAAAATATCAGAAGCCCCTCCCACATATTGAGGACCGGGCTCTATAATAATCTGATGCAGAATAAAATACTGAGAATTGCAGTCACCTGAGTTACTGTGTACTGGGTATGTACAGATTGACCAATCAACGCAGTGCATTCTGCCAAGCTAGTCTGTGAGGTTGTCAGTCACTCTGTGTCTGCAGTGTCAGGGAATCATCCCAACCTGCTGCAGGGGAAACAGAGCATGACAGACTTATATAGTTAAGTATAAACTCTACAGTTATTTCAAGTACATTATGCGGTTCAGCAATACGTAGCCTTTGGTTGTTTATCTATATGACAGGATGACACTCGGTTATAACAGCCGTCATATAAACACCCAGGCCCAGAACGGAGTCCAGTATCTTTATAAACAGTAGCAGCTGAACATAAAATTTGTGTTTGGCTTGTGTCATTCATGTTCCAAACCATCATGTGTGCACTGATATCTACTGATTGTCTGGGGTCTTTGGGGACATCCGTCTGGTTATAGCAACTTGCTATAACCAGACCTGCCAGCTATAGAGCAACACTGTAACGCATTAAAATATTGCGCACTGCACAGCTTTCTTTTCTGTTTTTTTTTGGTTTTTTTTAAGAGCTATGTGGGTTGGGGGAAGGGGCAAAGTTATCACTAGAAAGCTTTTCTCTAAGGAATACAAACAAATGTGAAAATCTACGAAAACTGCGCAGTGAGTAATATATTAATGAATAACTGTGATCCAATACTGCTCCATATGTGACCTCTGACCTCAGATACTCACTGAATGTACGAGGTTTCCAATAAGAAAAAAAACACGATTGCATGTGCCAATTATTTACTCATTGATATTTTACGGAGGCTCCTGTTAAGAATAAGAAGTGTTGAACACTGTATTTGTTCATGCACAAGGGGCTGATGCTGGCTAATGCCTAGGGCAGCATAATGTAGGAGTCAGCACAAAAAAAAGTATTTAAATTAATTTCTCACTACCTGTTTATTAAGCATCTATATTCCCATGTAAAAATAATAGTGGAAGTTTTATTTGCGGTACAAGCACGCGGAGGGCACAATTGTTAATTTTAAGGATGAGCGCACTCGGATTCCTGGAATCCGAGCCCCCCCGAACATTGCGGATCTGAGTCAGAACCGAGCACTGTCCGGGTATTCCCTCCGATTCCGAACCTTAAAACGAGGCTCTGAGTCATAATCCCGCTGTCGGATCTCGCGATACTCGGAACCTTTAAATTCCCCGCTTGCCGCCGCCATCTTCACTCGGGCATTGATCAGGGAAGAGGGAGGGTGTGTTAGGTGGTCCTCTGTCCTGCTATTTCTCGTGCTGTGCTGTGCTGTGCTGTGCTCTGTCCTGCTGAGTCTAGTGGTGCTTTTGCCAGTGCTCTGTCCTGCTGAGTCCAGTGGTGCTTTTGGCAGTGCTCTGTCCTGCTGAGTCCAGTGGTACATCAGTCCAGTGCTCTGTCCTTGCTGAGTCCAGCGGTGCGTTTTGTCCTGTGCTTTGTTCTGCAAAGTGCATATTTATTTCAAAAGTATTAAAAAATCTTCCATAAAAAGAAAAAAAAAGAAGAATTCTACAAAAATCCTTTTAAATTAATATTAAAAAAAATTCAAAAAAGTCCTTGCTGAGTCCAGTGGTGCATCAGTCCAGTGCTGTGTCCTTGCTGAGTCCAGTGGTGCATCAGTCCAGTGCTCTGTCCTTGCTGAGTCCAGTGGTGCATCAGTCCAGTGCTCTGTCCTTGCTGAGTCCAGCGGTGCATTTTGTCCTGTGCTTTGTTCTGCTAAGTTTGTATTTATTTCAAAAGTATTAAAAATTCTTCCATAAAAAGAAAAAAAAAGAAAAATTCTACAAAAATCCTTTTAAATTAATATAAAAAAAAATCAAAAAAGTCCTTGCTGAGTCCAGTGGTGCATCAGTCCAGTGCTGTGTCCTTGCTGAGTCCAGTGGTGCATCAGTCCAGTGCTCTGTCCTTGCTGAGTCCAGTGGTGCATCAGTCCAGTGCTCTGTCCTTGCTGAGTCCAGCGGTGCTTTTGTCCTGTGCTTTGTTTTGCTAAGTGCATCTTTATTTTAAAAGTATTAAAAAATCTTCCAAAAAAATTATAATTCAACAAAAAACCTTTTAAAAAAATATAAAAAAATATTCTAAAAAGTCTAAAAAAAATTATTGCAGTCCATTAACATTAATACTGCAATCTATTAAAAATTGTTCACTGTTCTTGCAGTATTTAAAAAATAGTACTGTAATACAACGTGTGCTGCATATAATGGAGTACCAAAATTGGGGGGATAAAGTAGGGAAAGACCAAGACCCACTTCCTCCTAATGCTGAAGCTGCTGCCACTAGTCATGACATAAACAATGAAATGCCATCAACGTCGTCTGCCAAGGCCGATGCCCAATCTCCTTATAGAGGGCATGTAAAATCCAAAAAGCAAAAGTTCACTACAATTAGTAAAAAAAGAAAATTGAAAACATCTGAGGAAAAACGTAAACTTGCCAATATGCCCTTTACGACACTGAGTGGCAAGGAACGGCTTAGGCCCTGGCCCGTGTTCAGCACTAGTAGTTCAGCTTCACCCAAGAATCTAAGCCCTCCTCCTCCCCCCCTCCAAAAAATTTAAAAGAGTTATGCTGTCAGCAACAACACAGCAAACAACTCTGCCTTCTAAACAGATGACATCACAAATCCCCAAGGCGAGTCCAAGGGTGTTGGTGGTTGCGAAGCCTGACCTTCCCATCACTGTACGGGAAGAGGTGACTCCATCCACCATTTGCAGCACACCCTCTGCATATGCTGGAAGGATGACCCACAGTGTCGCTCCAGATTTGGATAATCAAGGTGTCAAGGAGGCTATTGATGATGTAGCTGGCGCTGTGGAGGAACTTGATGAGGAGGATGCTGATGTGGTTATTTTAAATGAGGCACCAGGGGGGGAAAAGTGGATGTCCATGGGATGAAAAAGCCCATCGTCATGCCTGGTCAGAAGACCAAGAAATGCACCTCTTCTGTCTGGAGTTATTTTTACCCCAATCCGGATAACAAATGTCTGGCCATATGTAGCTTATGTAAAGCTCAAATAAGCAGGGGTAAGGATCTTGGCCACCTAGGGACATCCTCCCTTATACGTCACCTGAATAGCCTTCATAGTTCAGTGGTTATTTCAGGAACTGGGGCTAGGACCGTCATCAGTCCAGGGACACCTAAATCCCTTGGTCCTGTTGGATACACACCACCAACACCCTCCTCGTCAACTTCCTCCACGATCTCCATCAGATTTAGTCCTGCAGGCCATGTCACCAGCCAGACTGAGTCCTCTCCAATATGGGATTCATCTGAGGAATCCTGCAGTAGTACGCCTACTACTGCCGCTGCTGCTGTTGCTGCTGGTAGTCGGTCATCTTCCCAGAGGGGAAGTCGCAAGAACGCTACGTCTTTCACCAAACAGGTGACCGTCCAACAATCGTTTGCCATGAGCACCAAGTACGACACTAGTCATCCTATGGCAAAGCGAATAACTGCGTCAATAACAGCAATGTTGGTGTTAGACGTTCATCCGGTGTCCGCCATCTGTGCAGTGGTATTCAGACCAGTTGAGGGTTTTATATTGTGGCCCCGGTACCAAATTGTGTACCGGGGCCACTACACTACGCAGTCCAGATAGCTGTGCAGTGGAATTGAGACCAGTTTTTAATTTTTTATTGTGGCCCCGATACCAAATTGTGTACCGGGGCCACTACACTACGCAGTCCAGATAGCTGTGCAGTGGAATTGAGACCAGTTTATGTTTATTTATTGTGGCCCCGGTACCAAATTGGGTACCGGGGACACTCCACTACGCAGTCCAGAAAGCTACCTCGGTCCAACGATTTGGACTAAAAACAATATTGGGAAGTGTGAGGTGTTCCAAATACACTGGAAATTAGTGGAAATGATTGTTATTAAATGTTATTGAGGTTAATAATAGCGTATGAGTGAAAAAACAACAAAAAACTAGATTTTAGCACTTTTTATGCTTTTTTAAAAATAAATCAGAACCCAAAACCATAAATCAGAACCAAAACCTTTCGTCAGGTGTTTTGGCAAAACAAATCAGAACCCAAAACCTCAAGCTAATCAGAACCCAAAACACAAAACACTAAAAGTGCCCGGTGCACACCCTTAGTTAATTTAAGGAGCATTCCCTTGTAATACTGACAGCAGAAGCATCAGCTGTAGTTACATCTTTGTCTGCAACCAATACGCAGTAGCTGGAGCCAATAAGAAACAATGGAGAGAATCTGCTCTATGTGACTACAGCGTGCTACAATTATAGGTTGCTCAGTGAAGTATTATTGGAAGGGTGGCTGGTACTTACTGATATGTGACCAAATGTACACAGGCTTCCTAATGACATAAGTCCTGTCTGATAAATCTGATCACTATGAAGGCCGCACCGTGTGTGATGATTTGCTCTGTGTGTCTGATGATTTTCTCTGTTACACTCAGCCATTTAGTTAGAGATGTTTGAGAAAGTGTAACTAATGGGTGAATTGCTGTGACAGAATACATATGGAACAGAGTATCATGATAGCAATGGAATCTATATAACAATCTGTTCCTGATTTGGCATGGGTCTTGGGACCCTTAACTATGTCTCTAAGAAAGACAATTATGGAGCATTCCCTAACTCTATGGGAAAGTTGTGTTATAGGAGACAGGATACCAGCCCTGCAGAGTGTGCATGAACAGGTCTGCACATGTGCTATTCATCTTATGTAATGTGACTTTTATTATTATGCATCTGGCTGTGTGACACCACAGGAGAAGTGGGGCGAGGGATCATACGCCTACATTAACTCAGATTTCCTGATACAAATGCAAATGACAGCTAGCAGGTACAATGATGGAGCCAAGAACCATTATTCTTGGCTCCTGGTCCCGTGATCTGTATATACAGCGGAACACTGTTTGTACAATGCTGATGCAATGGATTACTTGTGTATTTTCATGGAAAATCCTAGTGATGCCACAGTCACCGCACCTCCTGTTAATCTCACCTGGGTTCTTGGTTGGATAGCTGAGTCAGCTATCAGCCCTGGTTGATGGAAAGGTCACATCGGCCTGGTAAAAGGCAGCAGAATTACATGATATGTTTTATTACATCATGCATAAAGTTCTTATGATCATCTTTCACTTTTGACTCTAAGAATTGTCTAGCTGCTTCCAGGCCTTTCTCATGTTCTATACTAGTGTATAAGGCTGCAACATCACATGTACACAACCGAGTATTCTCACTAAAAATAATATGCTGTATATATGCACCTAAGTACATCTAAGGTGTCTCGTACATATGAAGGTAAGGAAAATACAAATTCTCTCAGGTGAGCATCAACATATATTCTAGATTGTTTAAGGCTAGTGTAGGATACAGAACAAATTGCCTGGTGCCTTATGTACAGGTCAGAACCCATTTCTTGCTGACTAATATAGAGTAGAGACCTCATTGCCTTTCAATGCTGATCCCATCTGCAGGTAAATAGTGTATAATAGAGAGTTAATTGCCTGGTGGCTTGTTTACAGTACAGAGTCCATTCCCTGCTAGCCAATATACAATAAAGAGCCGAGTGCTGGATGGCCAGTGTACAATATAATACAATACAGAGCCGAGTGCTGGATGGCCAGTGTACAATATAATACAATACAAAGCCGAGTGCTGGATGGCCAATGTACAATATAATACAATACAAAGCCGAGTGCTGGATGGCCAGTGTACAATATAATACAATACAGAGCCGAGTGCTGGATGGCCAGTGTACAATATAATACAATACAAAGCCGATTGCTGGATGGCCAATGTACAATATAATACAATACAAAGCTGAGTGCTGGATGGCCAGTGTACAATATAATACAATACACTGCTGAGTGCTGGATGGCCAGTGAACAATATAATACAATAGAGTGCTGAGTGCTGGATGGCCAGTTTACAGTATAATACAATACAGAGCCGAGTGCTGGATTACCAGTATATAATATATATATATCCCATGATGACCTTTCTATTGTCATCAACAACACCACCATCTCCTCTGTCACCCAACTTCGCTGCCTGGGTGTCACCCTCGACTCCTCTCTCTCTCTTTTGCCCCCCACATTCATTCCCTTGCCCAAGCCTGTCGCTTCCAACTACGCAACATCGCCCGCATCCGTCCTTTTCTCTCTCAGGATGCCACCAAAACTATCATCCACGCACTCATCATCTCCCACCTTGATTAATGTAACCTCCTCCTCACTGGCCTCCCCCACTCCCCTCTCTCTCCCCTCCGCTCTATACTCAATGCGGCCGCAAGACTCATCTTCCTCTCATGCCGCTCCTCCTCTGCCTCCCCTCTCTGCCTTGCCTTACACTGGCTCCCCTTCCCCTACAAAATCCTTTTCAAACTCCTCACCACCACTTACAAGGCTCTCTCCAACTCTACTGTCCCTTATATCTCTAACCTCCTCTCCATTCACACTCCTGCCCGCTCCCTGCACTCGGCCAACGACAGCCGCCTCTCCTCCACCCTTATCACCTCTTCCCACTCCAGAATCCAAGACTTTTCCCGTGCAGCCCCCCTTCTCTGGAACGACCTCCCTCGTTCCATCCGTCTCTCTCCTACTCTGTGCTCCTTCAAACATGCAGTCAAAACTCACCTCTTCCTCAAAGCCTACAAACCATCTACTTAACCCCCATCTCATCCCTTTGCTCGTCCTCCCTTTTCTCCTCTTGCCTCAACTGGCTCCTCTTGTCCCTGGTCTGTTTACCCTCCCTTAGGATGTAAGCCCGTATGAGCAGGGCCCCCTCCCCTCATGTCTCCATACCTGTTCGTCCGCTCCGTCTTTACTGCATATGACTAGCAGGAGTTTCTGAAGTATTGGTACTTTTTGTTCATTGTTCTGTATGGTTTCACCCTGTATAGTCTACTGTAAGTACTGTGTGCGGCGTTGCGGATACCTTGTGGCGCCTAACAAATAAATGATAATAATAATAATAATAATAATACAGAACTGAGTGCTGGATGGCCAGTGTACAATATAACACAATACACTGCTGAGTGCTGGATGGCCAGTGTACAATATAATCAGTGTCGGACTGGGGCATGAAGGGCCCACTGGGGGACTGCAACACTAGGGGCCCACCAGAGGGGGTGTGGTCAGTCATCATAGGCGGGACCAGACACTAGAGGGGGAGTGGTCAATCCACGAAGGACAGCTAGCACCTTAGTGTAGTATATAAAAAATGCAGTGTGTGTATAAAGAATACACAGTGTTGACCTGCCCCTTAGTTTGGGCAGAACAGTCACCAAAAATCAGGATTGTCCCACTAGATCAGGGTTGGCTAACCTGTGACACTCCAGGTGTTGTGAAACTACAAGCCCCAGCATGCTTTGCCAATATATGGCAGCTTATTGCTGTAAGGGTATGATGGGACTTGTAGTTTCACAACATCTGGAGTACCACAGGTTAGCCAAGCCTGCACTAGACTCAGAACATTTGACAGACTGTCCTACCTGTTGTTGTCACTTTTACCACCTGTGGCTGCTGGTTTCTTCAGTTGCGGCTTGTCTGGATCCTGGAATGTTGAGGGCTCTATTTGGAAAAAATAAAGGGGACATTTAGAAACGCCAACCATCCCTGCCATTAAATCAACAGCACCCACATTTAATAATTAGGCCTCTCTCCAGCCTCAACATTAAAGTAATAGTGCTCACATGTGATAAATAAACCTATTACCCTCCCTCCAAACAGCCCAGCAATAAATTAATAGCATTTAAGTTTAAAACATCCATTTCCCACGACCATTCATAGCATTAAATAATTAATATTCACATTTAATAGATAGCCCTCCTCTCCACACTCTGCCACACAGTAATGCCCCAATATTATGCCACACAAAAGTGCCCCAATATTATGCCACACAGTAGTGCCCCAATATTATGCCACACAGTAGTGCCCCAATATTATGCCACACAGTAGTGCCCCAATATTATACCACACAGTAGTGCCCCAATGGTATGCCACACAGTAGTGCCCCAATATTATGCCACACAGTAGTGCCCCAATATTATACCACACAGTAATGCCCCAATGGTATGCAACACAGTAGTGCCCCAATGGTATGCCACACAGTAGTGCCCCAATATTATGCCACACAGTAGTGCCCCAATATTATGCCACACAGTAATGGCCCAATATTATGCCACACAGTAATGCCCCAATGGTATGCCACGCAAGTGTCCCCAATTCACACACACATTATATATGGGACTTCTCTGCCGTTTTGTGTTTTAAAAAAACCAAAAACCAGGCTGTCTGGCAATGAGTCTCTTACCTGTGAGATACTCCGGCATGCTGCTCCTCTGGGCGGCCGCGACAGGCAAACAACTCCTCCTCCCATGCTGAAATGTAAAACACACTACCGCGCAGGTGCAGAGAGTCCAGACACAGCTCTCTGCACCTGCGCGGTAGTGTGTTTGTTACACTGCCGCCGCAGACGTCCGGGACCATCAATTAGGTGCTCCCTGCAAGCTCCGCCCCAATGTTGGAGGGGGCGGGGCTTAATCGCGCCCGGGCCTACTGGTGTACAGCCCGGCTAGCCGGCATGCCAGTCCGAGGCTGAATATAATACAATACACTGCTGAGTGCTGGAGGGCCAGTATACAATATAATACAATAGAGAGCTGAGTGCTGGATGGCCAGTGTACAATATATACAATACACTGCTGAGTGCTGGATGGCCAGTATACAATATAATACAATACACTGCTGAGTGCTGGATGGCCAGTGTACAATATATACAATACACTGCTGAGTGCTGGATGGCCAGTATACAATATAATACAATACACTGCTGAGTGCTGGATGGCCAGTGTACAATATAATACAATACACTGCTGAGTGCTGGATGGCCAGTGTACAATATAATGCAATAGAGAGCTGAGTGCTGGATGGCGAGTGTACAATATGCACAATACAAAGCCGAGTGCTGGATGGCCAGTGTACAATATAATACAATACAGAGCTGAGTGCTGGATGGCCAGTATACAAAATATACAATACACTGCTGAGTGGTGGATGGCCAGTGTACAATATAATACAATACAGAGCCGAGTGCTGGATGGCCAATGTACAATATAATACAATACAGAGCTAAGTGCTGGATGGCCAGTGTACAATATATACAATACACTGCTGAGTGCTGGATGGCCAGTATACAATATAATACAATACACTGCTGAGTGCTGGGTGGCCAGTATATAATATATACAATACAAAGCCGAGTGCTGGATGGTCAGTGTACAATATAATACAATACAGAGCTGAGTGCTGGATGGCCAGTATACAAAATATACAATACAAAGCCGAGTGGTGGATGGCCAATGTAAAATATAATACAATACAGAGCCGAGTGCTGGATGGCCAGTGTACAATATAATACAATACAGTGCCGAGTGCTGGATGGCCAGTATACAATATAATACAATACAGAGCCGAGTGCTGGATGGCCAGTGTACAATATAATACAATACACTGCTGAGTGCTGGATGGCCAGTGTACAATATAATACAATACAAAGACGAGTGCTGGATAGCCAATGTACAATATAATACAATACAAAGCCAAGTGCTGGATGGCCAATGTACAATATAATACAATACAAAGCCAAGTGCTGGATGGCCAATGTACAATATAATACAATACAAAGCCGAGTGCTGGATGGCCAGTGTACAATATAATACAATACACTGCTGAGTGCTGGATGGCCACTCTACAATATAATACAATACACTGCTGAGTGCTGGATGGGCAGTGTACAATATAATACAATAGAGTGCTGAGTGCTGGATGGCCAGTATATAATATATACAATACAAAGCCGAGTGCTGGATGGCCAGTGTACAATATAATACAATACACTGCGGAGTACTGGATGGCCAGTGTACAATATAATACAATACACTGCTGAGTGCTGGATGGCCAGTGTACAATATAATACAATACACTGCTGAGTGCTGGATGGCCAGTGTACAATATAATACAATAGAGTGCTGAGTGCTGGATGGCCAGTATATAATATATACAATACAGAGCCGAGTGCTGGATGGCCAGTGTACAATATAATATAATACACTACGGAGTACTGGATGGCCAATGTACAATATAATATAATATAATACACTGCGGAGTACTGGATGGCCAGTGTACAATATAATGCAATACATTGCGGAGTACTGGATGGCCAGTATACAATATAATGTAATACACTATGGAGTACTGGATGGCCAATGTACAATATAATACAATACACTGCTGAGTGCTGGATGGCCAGTGTACAATATAATACAATACACTGCTGAGTGCTGGATGGGCAGTGTACAATATAATACAATAGAGTGCTGAGTGCTGGATGACCAGTATATAATATATACAATACAGAGCCGAGTGCTGGATGGCCAGTGTACAATATAATATAATACACTGCGGAGTACTGGATGGCCAGTGTACAATATAATACAATACAGTGCAGAGTGCTGGATGGCCAGTGTACAATATAATACAATACACTGCTGAGTGCTGGATGGCCAGTGTACAATATAATACAATAGAGTGCTGAGTGCTGGATGGCCAGTATATAATATATACAATACAGAGCCGAGTGCTGGATGGCCAGTGTACAATATAATATAATACACTACGGAGTACTGGATGGCCAATGTACAATATAATATAATATAATACACTGCGGAGTACTGGATGGCCAGTGTACAATATAATGCAATACATTGCGGAGTACTGGATGGCCAGTATACAATATAATGTAATACACTATGGAGTACTGGATGGCCAATGTACAATATAATACAATACACTGCTGAGTGCTGGATGGCCAGTGTACAATATAATACAATACACTGCTGAGTGCTGGATGGGCAGTGTACAATATAATACAATAGAGTGCTGAGTGCTGGATGACCAGTATATAATATATACAATACAGAGCCGAGTGCTGGATGGCCAGTGTACAATATAATATAATACACTGCGGAGTACTGGATGGCCAGTGTACAATATAATACAATACAGTGCAGAGTGCTGGATGGCCAGTGTACAATATAATATAATACACTACGGAGTACTGGATGGCCAGTGTACAATATAATATAATACACTACGGAGTACTGGATGGCCAGTGTACAATATAATATAATACACTACGGAGTACTGGATGGCCAGTGTACAATATAATATAATACAGTGCAGAGTGCTGGATGGCCAGTGTACAATATAATACAATACAGTGCAGAGTGCTGGATGGCCAGTGTACAATATAATACAATAGAGTGCTGAGTGCTGGATGGCCAGTGTACAATGCAGAGTCCAGTCTCAGGAGACCAAGCATACAACACATTGCACAGTCACTAATGACCAAGTGTACTGTATACATTGATAGTAAAAAGTATTCTTCCATTTGTCCATTTATGGATCTTTATTCATCCATCATGGATCTGAAATAGATTTATTAAGGAATCCATACCCCTGATCCACCCATGGTACATAACCCACATTTTATTAATTCATTACAAATAAAACAAACAGATAAAAATGTATTGCATAAATATTCACCTTTCCCTTGTTTTAATACTTGATAGAAGCAACTTTAGCTGCAACTAGAGCTGTGAGTCTATTTAGGTACGTCTCTACCAGCTTGTACATGTGGACTCTGCAGGTTTCACCCATTGGAAAACAACATCTTTCAAATAATTTCAGAGGTTTCCAATGGGATTGAGATCTTGGCGTGCACTAAGCCACTCCACTGGGGAAAACAAATAATAATAATAATTTTTGTAATTAAGCCACTCCAATGGGGCTCTTGCTTTTGGGCTATTGTTATGCCTAGTTCTCTTCATCTCAATGTGATGTATGTGACAGTTCTCTGGGAGAGAGAGAGAGAGAGAGGGGGGGTCTATGTGTGTGTGTGTGTATATATATATATATATATATATATATATATATATATATATACATATACATATATATATATATATATATATATATATACTATACTTCCATTTCCAGTGCACAAGCCGGCTCATGCATGCCCAGATTGACCGAGAATGGCCTGCTGAGCGGTTGGACTCCTCTTATTGCTTCTGTGACCTTTTGTTGATAAATATACAACTGAAGATTCTCTATTGCTGTGGTTGCCAGAGATAGTAAATCTTCACAACCACAGAATCATGATAAATAAACTTTAATGTGATGTGTGTGGATAAAATTTATACACACACATTACAATTTATTTTACAAATCAATAACAGTTTTTGATTGTACATTGTATCATTTGCCTTGTAATTTTCACCCACATGGTACAATAAATGTTTTATGAGATGCAATCAGAAATTAATTGGCGTCTAAATATATTACAAGATTTCCTTCCACACAAAAGATTTTATTACTTACCTTGGTAGGACAGGTGTGACAATGGATTGTTATACATTTACATTACACACATTCATGTATTAGCTTTAACATGAAAAAAACATCCAACTCATTCTGTAATTGTTTACAATCTGATTGAATCATTTTGATTGAATTTGATTATATGTGTTCCACACATAGTCATCTTGTAGAGGAGCATGCAATACCAATTCAGACCAGTCGTGTCTGTATTTGGTAGGCGTGCATAAAAGCATTCACAGTATCGAACATGGATAGACACACATCGAGCATGATTCATTAAGGAACGTAAACCCCAGTATATGCCCTATTTTGCGTAAAATTGCTCTGTGCATGTAATTCATCTTCAAATGCAAATAATACTATTTCAACAGTGGAATGGTGGGAGGGAAGAGGCATATGCCCGTGGGCAATGTACAGTAAGGGCGCACCAAGGGTGAGCGCATGGACATCCATCCGATTCAAGCTCTGGGCATCTCACAGGTACGTGAACGTCAGCCGTATCCCTTGCACCAGCTACAGGGTAGGTGTACGTGCCCATTGATAGCCATGACAGTCACACATCCCAGAACAAGTGTTTGCATTTTAGTGCAACTGCAAAAATGCATTTTATGTACAGTAGGCATTAACAACATCCTAATAAATGTATTTCATGTAAAAATCAAAAATGTGAATAAAACAAAACTTTTTTTAAATAATGATAATATTATTAACAACATTGTTAATATATTTAAGAATTATTTTTTAATCTGTGCGTTTTGATGGGACTTCAAATATACATACGCATTGTGCCTATCCTGCCTATCCTGCAGTGTATTCTGTCGGTCTGCATATTTCAACTAGAAACGTTTCTGGAGACCTTCTTGATCTTGAATATGGGGGGACCTGTGTGCAATTTCCATCCAAATTATAAAAACGCAAATCTTAGGAAAGGCAAAGTAACCTGCTTCATGACAATGAACTTCCTCTTCCCTTTACCTTATTTTCCTTCTCTATACAATATGATCACCTGAAAGTTACTATGTTTGTTCCTGTATCTTGTGATCTTTTTTATAACCCACGTGAATTGTGTTCCGTAGAGAGCTTGTTTCATGCT
Organism: Mixophyes fleayi; assembly: GCF_038048845.1. Taxonomy (NCBI): domain Eukaryota; kingdom Metazoa; phylum Chordata; class Amphibia; order Anura; family Limnodynastidae; genus Mixophyes; species Mixophyes fleayi. The sequence continues at coordinate 47,767,572 of NC_134404.1, forward strand.
CTTACGTGGGTGATGGTAGGTTAGACTTTGAACACCTATAATCAGCATATCACTCTGATACAACATGCTTTTGATCAGCATGTAATTTATTCCTTTAATTTTCACACATATTAAAGGTTGTTTTCACACTAATGTGTATAATATATCCAGTACAATTAAAACACTGTAATCCAGTGCACACATTATATCTTGTCAAAACTGTAGTAATGTACATCTACAAGATGAGCAATTAGCAACAATTTTGATCATTCATGTAGCAGGTGAATAAATCACTATTTATATGAAGCTTAGGGCCGGTGATTGCTACAATTTAAATATATAACTCTGACACAAGTTGCAAGTTTTCACAGACCAAATAAAAATATTAATCCCTGGTGTCTGGACTATTTTGTCAAAAAAGCGTAAATATTCACAAAGTGAGATGTGAAATTTGTACTGCAAAGTCTCAAAACTCACAAGAGTATTTAAATGGTAAATGTGTATTAACCAAGTTAGGCCTTGAGAAATCCACCACATGCAGTTGATTGCAAGGCAGGAGGAAATTCCAGGAGGTGGAATAGTGACATGTATCACCTCGACCTTCTGTTCCAGCACTTGCTTTTAGTGGAAAAGTCCCTGCTGGTGAATGAGTGTTCTATAAGAGGAGATTTAAAGGCAGATATTGGCCTGTCTTTACACCATCATGTGACCCAAAGAATTTGCTTCTGAATACAGAGATTCTAATTTCACTCATGACATGAAGATCTGATTCATTAACTAAAGTAAAGCAAAAAAAAGGAGTAACTTTACACCTTGGTAAAACCATGTTGCATTGGAGGGGGAAGGAGGTAAATTTATTATGTGGGGACAGATTTATAGTTAGGGTAGGGCATGTCCTAGATCAGGGGTCGGCAACCTCCGGGGGTGGCACGCAGCCCCCTGCATCCTGGCACGCTGTCCGACCGTCCTAAATGACAGCGGGAGAAGAGGTGAACTGCTGCACAAGTGCAGCAGTTCAGCTCTTCTCCCCTTGTCATTTATTCCTTCCCCGACACTCAGTGTCGGCTGTCATATATTCCTTTTAGTTCAGCTTTTTGCAGTTCCTCCCAAGCACCATTGCGGACCGGATCACGCCTGGAAGAGGTAAGTACACAATTATATAATTTTTTATTAATTTATTAGTGGCCTAAAATAATTTTTTATGCAATTCTGAGGCCTAACAGTCATTGGGGGCATTTTTTCTATATCCTAAACATATTGGGGGCATTACTGTGGTATAAAGTGAATTGGGGGCACTTATGTAAGGCATAACAGTCATTGGGGGCATTTTTTTCGTCCGTCTTAAAAATATTTTGAGGCACTTTGTGAGGTATAAAGTGAATTGGTGGTTTTATTGTGGCATAAAATGTATTGGGTGCATTTCTGTGGCATAAGATGAACTAGGGGAATTTATGTGAGGCATAAAATGAATTGGGGGGCAACTGTGTGGCATATTTTGATTTGGGGCAACTGTGTGGCATATTTTGATTTGGGGCAACTGTGTGGCATATTTTGATTTGGGCAACTGTGTGGCATACTTTGATTTGGGGGGCAACTGTGTGGCATACTTTAAATTGGGGGCACAACTATGTGGCATAATAATGATTGGGGGCACAACTATGTGGCATAACATGGATTGTGGTGATTTATGTGTGGCATAAAATTGGCAGTATTACTGTGGCATAATATGAACTGAGGGTATTACTGTGGCATATTGTGAACTGGGGGCACTATTGTATGGCATAACGTGAACGTGTTGGTCCCATTACTATTAATATTATCATTACATTGGCGTGATAAAATAAGTAATAATTAAATATATATATATATATATATATATATATGTATTTATATACACACACACACACACAGTGGCAGTACGAAAAATGTAAGTGGATGGAATTTTATGGATTTACAATCATAGCAGTAGACAAATTAGTGTTATGGCTTACCACAGTATACAGAACACTTTGACACACACACATATATATATATATATATATATATATATATATATAAACACACACACTACTGGCACACCTGGGCTTGAAGACATTTTTGCCGGCGCACTGATAGAAAAAGGTTGCCGACCCCTGTCCTAGATCATCTTTAAATTTCATTATAAATACAAAGCTAGGTAGTATGTGTGTGCTACATGAAAAAACAGCCAGTATTTAACTTATGTGCAAAATAATAAACTTATCTGCATAATATCATAGTTTGCCCAGGAGAAAAATGTACTGCTTTTTTTGCCTTACTTTCCTTAATGAATCAGGCCCCTGCTGTTGACATCATTGAGGCATTTGGGTGAGTTGAACTACTTGGGACTAGTCCCACAATCATGAGATATCCAGCACCATCTCTTGCTTGTGACGAATAAGAATGTTGATGGAAATTATGCATTTTTTTTGGCACTCACCATATCTTTTAGAAGGGTAACAATCTCTGAAACGGAAAATTCCTCTTAGGAGTTTTTCAACATACTTAGGAAGGTATGTATTTAAAGCGTCAAACTTAGAATGATTTATTAAAAAACCTGAAAACTTCTCAAAATCAGTCCCCCTTTTGCCATTAAAATCACCTTGAGCTTAAATGTAGATTGCTTGGTACCTGTAATGTGTTTAAGTCTTTAAGTGGTACCACTTATCTGCTATAGTCACGCCCTGATATAGTGGAACTCTTCCAATCGTCTCTGGTTTCCTGGTCTTAGTAGTACTGTGTTGAGCTCAGCATCCTGCCTCAACGTTGTGCCCACTGCCCCACAGTCCTGATCCATAGTAAGTTGTCAGGGGGGAATCAACCAGAGCTACCACCAAGTAGTGCTGCAGAAGTGACATACTACCCAGAGGCTTAAGCTCTTCCAGGTGAAGAAACCTGGTGATTGTAGCTATACCCTCCTGCCAGAGGGGGCAGCACGGCAGTCTGCAGGTGATACTTTTAGTCAATATGGTGCCAGAAGGCATAGTCAGTGTCAGCTAAGTTACTGATGTATCAAAACCCCATACTCACTGGTAAACGTCCCCCAACCGAGTGGTAGAATACGCCTGTTCGTTCACAGGGGGCAAAATTGAAAAAAAATAATTAAAGTACCAAAACGCAAAGGCTACAAATGAGCACCTGTGAATTAAGTGTTAATCAGATACTAAGTTCGTTATAAAATCAAGTTAATTAGAGGGTGTTGGGACTAAATTTAATGGACATATGCCCGTTCTGTTCCATGTATGGTGTGTAGGCATCTTGTATTACAAGTGATGAAAGGGGAATGAGATTAGTATAGATAATTTATAACAATACAATTTATTAGTAGGACCACCTACTCCAAATTTTAAAAATAATAGAGGTGGTAGAGAAAAGAATATATTAAGGAAATAGCACAGACATGCAGCAGGATATTCTCACAAATATAATACGGTAATGTTAAGGTATACACTTGCAGAAAAGGTTATCTTTTATTAAAACAATCCTCATAGTCTTATTGGAGCAGATTAGATGAGAGAATAGAGTGTTCAAACTTTTCTTATGGTATAACATAGATTAAGTCATTCGAAATGCATATAGTTCAATGACCGTATCATATGGGTTCATGAAAATGTTTACTTGTTGAAAACATAAATTATTATTAAGGTAATCATCATGTAGGGGTGATAGCGAAGTAGCAGCAGGGAATAAAGACACCTGACCCCAGCTTCCAGGGGGAACAAGATTAAGTCAGAGGAGCAGAATAACACTACAGTAATACATTAGCTATAATATTATAATAATGAGTGTTGGAGCTATGCATTTGTGGGAGGATAAGAAGCTAAGGAGGATACAGATGTCTTCGTAAACAGCGTTACAACTCAATAGAATATTTGCAATAACATTAGCAGAAAAAATGGGGAAAATATGTATTTACACAAAACACAAATGAATAAATATAAGGCAGCTAGAAAGGATAAAGGCTACATTGATATATATATATATATATATATATATATATATATAATATAAAGCAGGCTGATTCAAAAGAATAGTTAAAATTACAATATTGCTTGAAAGATGCTTTAGCAGCAATATCCAATAACCAGGTCTGACAGAGATGTATATAAGAGGCAAAAAAACAACATGTTCAGGTTGTGGAAGAAAATAGAAACGTCAAATAAATCACATGAGACTTAGCTGTCCACAGGAGGTATATCTATAATGCAGCAAAATATAGCAGTCAATCCCTTGTCTTGTGTCACCCCTCAGGCCCTCTACCGGATAATTTGGGGTTGCGGAGTGCAGTTACATCTAAGGGTTGTAATCACAACCTGGAAAGTAAAATAGCATGTTTCTGCAGATGCTTCAGGGAACTGAAGTTGCTATTTTTCTCAGCGATCAGATGAACAGACGATCCTCAATGTTGGGTCTGCGAGTACCTGATAAGTGGACGGAGCTCTCTGCACCGAGCTGGAACACCAAAGTCAGGTCTGAAAAGAATCCATGGGCTCTGCAGCCGTCAGCCGAGTACTTTCTCTTTAAATCTTTCCTTATCCCGTATATATGTGGCAAGCACAGACACTCTAGAGCTAATATATAATTTCTTATAACAGTTCCCAGTGTGTACACCTAATTGCCTAAATATGCATGAATATGCCCTCAATATTCTTGTAAAGCGTTTGCATGGAGGCAGATGTGCTAAAGAAACTCTGTCTGCCTAGGCTAGCATCTGTCAGGCGCGGTCCTGTTTCTGCCTCTAGACAGACACCTGTCTCCTTGTTGAATCAGCGTCCTGCTGCTTAGATACACTTGCTTGCCGTTCTATTCGCATGCATACGTCGAGCTTGGCGACTGTTACTTAGCAACATGACGCTCTTTACGTTTGCCGTCGGTACGCATGCGCAAGATTCCACGCTCCGTCGCCCTGCGACTAGCCAGCGATTGGTTGCGGTTTTCCCGCCGATTCATGTACCTATCAGGGATCCCTCTCTCCTCTATTTAAGGAACTCACTGAGGCCATTTGCTTGCCAGAGTATTTGGTCTTCAGCCTTGCTCCAGTGTTTGTTCCTGTGTTACTGTTTATTGGATTCTGACCCCGGCTTGTTCCTGAATTCTCCTTTGGTTCCTGATTCTGGCTTAGAGTGATTATTGGTACTGACCCGGCTTCCTGACCATTCTCCTGCTTCTGATTTGGCTATATCCGTTTCTCTGGTTTTGACCCAGCTTGCTGACTACACTTCCATCCTGCATCCTGGTGGGCTGTCACCACTGCCTAAATTGTTACCTCGCCAGCTGACTGATACTGAGGGCCGCGACCTGCACGTCCCTTGCAGCGAAGTCCATAGCTCCTTGCGGGGAGTTCCTGGTCAAAACCAGGGGCGTGTTAGACTCCGCGCCTCAGTACTCAGTAGTGCCAACTGCTGGCAGGTATCATCAACTCCACCTAGTAATTCTGACAGCATCATTCCAAGGGTCACCTGATAATTACCATTGTAAATGATGTAATATAGTTATATTGATAAAGCTGTTAGTACTCATTTAGCCCAGAACATGTGAGAGTTTATCTGTGGCATAAGGTGTCTATGATATGTTTCTAATGGAAGCCCTACCATCTAAAGCATGATTAACAGTCTATCGGAATGTTTGTATTTTAACTGTTAGGGTGGTATCCAGAAAGTTGATCTCAGTGTGAGGGAAATGTTTTGTCAGGTTATTGGTGATGCGAAATTAATTAAAGCATTGGTGAAATTCTATTAAATCCTTTGCTGAGGCGGTCAGAATACAAGCATATAATCAACGTAGCCATAATAGGCCATAGATTTGACAAGGCAAGGATTTGATATCCATGTATATGATATATACCAACTGTTTGATGACTTATAATCGAGGTACCATCCTGTTAAATATTAAAAGAACAGACGTCCTTTAAATACGCTTTTTACATGTCGCTATTTATTCTTGTTTCTTAACACTATTTTAAATGAATATCGATAAAGATTGATCATTTTAATGTGTTAGGTTATTTACCTGCACTCTCCCTCAAGATCTGTTCTGGAATTATTTGGCCCTGATTTGGATCCCCAACTAGAGCAGAGTCCTGTGAAAGGATAATTCTTTTTTCTCGTTTTAAGTAATGTCCTATCCTTTATGCAAAATTTAATTGGGGTGCAGTTTGTCTCAAACATAGATCCTCAATAAATACGAAGTGCCCCATTATAGGATTATTTTTGTTGTTGTTGTTTTCTTATATAGTGTCCTGAAGGTATCTGGTTGTACATCTTACCAGAGGTTTAATGATGCTATTCACCCATCCAGAGATCTTTTCTCTCAGCGCAACCACACGAGAGATAAATAGGTTGGGATTTTCAGGTTTATGTATATGTGGAAGACCATAAAATCTTCCCATTCTTAGATTTTCAGGTACCAGGGCCCCTATATGCACAAAGGTGTCAACCAGACCTCTGCTGACCAGTTTCAGCTCTCTGGGTGGGATCTATATTTAAAACAGTACCTCGCATCTGACAGATATCTGGTCACTTCCATGATGATATCAAGCTCTATTTGATCTGTTTTGTTACAGACTGAACACTTGGAATAACTAAGGTTTGCATTTTTGTGAAAGAAAATACGTACAAATACTATAGAGAATCACTTAGATTTATTCCTCACACTATAAATAACTGAAGGAACTCTTTTTATCACGGCAAGGCGCCTGCTAGGAATGGTCCTGGCACAGATCCCTCTATCTGCCCTGGGCAAGATTCCAGACACAGATATCCCCAAGCAGGTTATACACGAAGACAAAGATGCATGTAGACAGCAATGCCTGGGGTTCTCCAGCAATCAATATAAATATCACATGATGTTTTTGATTGGGGATAAAAAAAAATTGTAATTAGAAGAACAATGCAAAGTACTGCTGCATCTAAGATAATATTGTATTACAGCTATCAGCAATTTTCATATCTTAAACAACTGATTACACAACCTAACAAGTATAGCCCAATAGAATGAAAAATCAGTTTCCATTGCATGTAAGGAGCCGGTCTCTATAGTATTGGGATTTTGCGATAACATGAGCTCAACAGGTGCTTGTTGAGTTCAGCACAACACCTGAATGAAATTAAATTTCAGAATCTTCTTGTATACTTATAAAGTTACTTAACCATCTGCACTGCTGCAAATCTGCAGAAAACTTCAAAGGTAATTCCACACGGCTTAGTTCAAACAATATTTTTTTTTCCCTCAAATACTTTCTCTTTTTATCCTGATCAAATACTTCACTGTGAAAAATTACATTACTTGTCTGTTTTGAAGAAATATTAATGTTGCACTTTGGAAGTCTGCAACATAAAATGAAAGAGGAGTTTGACTAAACTTCTTATTGGGAAAAAAAGTTTCATTTTTTACAGGTTTCCAATGAAACTTTTTTGCAATTTTCAATATAATACAGTCTCATTATGTCTCTGAGAAAGTCATATGCATATTTAGTAAAGCCGCTAATACGTAAATGGTTTTCTTAACCGCAATCAAACGGTTAAAGACTTGAAAGGGTCGTCTTTGGGGAACAAGCTATTTCTTTGGCTACCACAGTAGGCGCAGTTATTGTAGCAATTTAATTTAAAAATTATCGCTGTGCAGCAGAGCAATACTCATACTGAGGAGCCTCAGAGATAAGTGTCTGTACACCTGGTCAGCCTGCTAAAGAGGAAGAAACACTCAGGAAGTGCGAGTACTGTCCGGGCCAGATTAAGGGCCACATGAGCCTAGAGCTAAAAATTATAAGGGCCTATTGTGAGAAGTACCATCTCACTGGAGAAGGTGTGGCCAGTTCTGTGTGGGTGTGGCCACTTCTGTGTGGGCATGCCCGGTTCTGTGTGGGTGTGGCCAGCTGTGTGTGGGCGTGGCAATCATCATGTAGGACATAGCTAACAGTTCCCTCAAACCACCTACATCTCCCTGACATTTTTCCTTTTGTAAAGAGTGCACCACTATCTGGTTCACACAACATATATGTAAAGTGAAGAGTGAAAATATATCCCAGCTGTCCCTCAGGCCGGGATAAGCTTCTGGCTGACACCAGGATGGAGAAGAAATAAGTTCTAAAACACTTTTACTGTGGAATAATTATTGATGTCAGACGGGTTTGTTTGAGTATCTGAGAAATTGCTGATCTCCTGGGATGTTTTACACACAACAGTCTCTAGAGTTTACGGAGAACGTTGCTCAAAACCAAAAAAACATCCAGTGAGCGGCAGTTCTGTGGGTGGAAACGCCTTGTTAGTGAGAGACCTCAGAAGAGAATGACCAGCGTGGTTCCAGCTTACAGGAAGGTGACAGTAACTCAGTTAACCATGGGTGGTATGCAGAAGAGCATCTCTGACCGTACAGCACATCCAACCTTGAAGTGGATGTGCTACAGCAGGAGAAGACCACACCGGGTTCCATTCATGTCAGCTAAGAACAGAAAACTGAGACTAAAGTGGGCACAGGCTCACCAAAATTGGACAGCTGAAGATTGGAAAAACATTGCCTGATCTGTCCAATCTGGATTTCCGCTGTGACATGCCGGTGGTAGGGTCAGAATTCAATCAACTGATCATTTTAAAAGCAATGATAAGTGACAAAAATGTGCAGTTATAAGATGTAAAACAAATGGACCTTTCAGTGTTTGGCAACTTTAATGAAAAGAAAGACTAACATTATGATTACAGAGTAATTTATTCTTTCTTGTGCACAGTGCCCTGCTGGTTCATTGTGGCATCACGCTCAGAACCAAAAACAGTACATATGTGCACCCTAAAAATTAAACAATAGCCCTTTCAAATCTTAGTAGGTACATCCACATCAGCCTAGAACAAGTGGTCTGTTACCTTTATTTGAATGATTTGTTATGTTTAGAAATGATTATTTATCACGTTGGAACATTTCTGTTTACCTGCACTACTGGAACAGAAGGAATCCAGTGATAGCTTATTGGAGCACTTAGACCAGGGTTGTCCAACCCGCGGCCCGCGGGCCGCATGCGGCCCAGCGCGCCTGTGAATGTGGCCCAGAAGGAGTTTTGGTTGTGGCAAGGGGGCAGCACTCTTAATGGAAAAAAAAAATCCTGCAAAAAGAAAGAAAAGAAAATATTTACCTTGCGGTCACGCGGTCACGTCAGCTGGTACTCCGGCTCCCTCCCTTGTCTCCTCCTCCGTGCGGTGCTCGCAGTGAATGTCGGGCGTGATGTCATCATGCCCTACATCCATTGCGGAGCGCAGCACAGAGGAGTCACCCGCGCGAGAAGAAGCAGCACAGAATTGGAGAAAAGAAGAGAAGAGGACAGGAGAACAAGCCGATTAAAAGGTAAGTTAAGGGGGATTTTTTTTATTATTTCAAGGGACGCTGACAAGTGAATAAAAGTCACCTGGTCCTGGAGCATCATGGACCTTATCTCCCTGCTACATACTTCTACTTGTATTAATAATGGGGCATTATATATTATTCTCTTTGGCCCATTATAAGTTGTTATCCCTTAACTAACATAGTGGTGTAATTATCAAAACAGGTGACAATTTGGGGTCACAGTGATGTATATGTCAGGTACCGCAGGCCTGGTCAAGGCACCCTGATATACAATGCCTGGCTTAAATGCACTTTATTGATATTGCATCGAAACAATACAAAAAGTGATTATAGTATAATAACTAGAGAGGATTTTTTGAACAGGGCGATTGAAAGGTAAGTATAGGGGGATTTGAAAAAAAAAAAAGTGATATCTAAATATAAATATATATATATATATATATATACATATATATATACACAATATATATATATATAATATATATATCACTTTTTTTCTCATATATATATATATATATATATATATATATATATATATATATGTTAACTATGTTTTCTATGGTTTTTTGGATGATCAGCTATTGTTATTATTAGTGTATCTTATGTGCGGCCCAAACCAACTCGTCGTCTTCCAATGTGGCCCAGGGAAGCTAAAAGGTTGGACACCCCTGACTTAGACTGTAGCACCTAACAACAGCTTGAAGGGCGTAGTTGGCATCACTAACCACTAGCCACTAGCAATCATACACTATCCGTGCTGGAAGATGGACCAGTGTGACAGTGAGCAGATCACATTGCTGTGCAGATGGAGCTCAGCCTCCACAATGACACGGGCACCCTCCCTCCCCAGAGCGTTCCATGGCACCCCCCAGCGAGTCGGGGGTCGCGACTCCCCCCCACCCAAATAAAAAGAAGCAAGTCTTCAGTGCCCTGGAACTGGAAACTGTCTGCAAGCAACATACTTGCTTGCTTGCAGATTGTATAGGACAGTTCCAGATTAGAAGTGCCGGTATGACATACCATCTCATACTGACACACTTCAAGCACTGTGTGTAATAATAATAAATGCAGGAAGGATTTAAATAATACATATAGCACATAAATACAGAGTGGCAATAAAATAAATCATATTATTTTAATAATACTAATCTGGTAACATATGTAACCTGGATATCATGTCTCAAACATCATCATATTGCCAGTTTTAGACCAACACCATCGCTGTAGAATACTGTATGAGAAAATTGACAACATACATTGTGTGCCACAAAGAAAGACACAGTACAATTACTTTATTAAGTCAATCTCTCAACACTCAAATTGTAATTATAAAAAATTCTAAAGATCATTGTGTAATCACAAAATACTTCTATAGAGTTAAGAGCATCATGTATTTAAACTCCTAAATTACACTTATAATAGGAAAGAGTGAATTATATTAAAAAAAGCAACAACTACACTTAAAAAAATGGACGTAGTCGATGAACAAGAAAAGTATTGCTAAGCTTTTTGTGCTATTCCACTGCCAAATTCTTCTATTGTACAATTGATAGAATCAGAAACAGTGAATTATATTAAAAAAAAGCATAAACTACACTCCAAAAAATTGACGTAGTCAATGAACAAGAAAAGTATTGCTAAGCTTTTTATGTTATTCAACTGCTGAATTCTACTATTGTACAATTGATAGAAAAGTTTACATAGCTTATTGAAATAACACTGTTTTGTGATTTAAAACCTGAATAAAAGATAAATAATGTCAGAACTTTTTCCACCTTTAATGTGACCTTAAAAAAACAAACAAAATCAATTCTAGAGCAAAACAAATAAATATTAAGAAAACAGATCTGAACTCCATAACCTATAATACCCTGATCGTAGGAAAGGATTCCCGAGGCACAACGTAGGGGAATAGCGCATATTAATTGCTAAAGATTGTTATGCAACTGGTGTATGTGATAGACCTGTAAACCAGCATAAATGACACTGAGCAGAATATATTACAAGATAAACTCTTTATATAAATAAAACATCAAAATTACAAGGTAAACATAAATAGCAGTATTCAAAGGTAAACGATAAATCTCATTAAAAGGCAAAAGTTTAGCAAATGCGCTATGCCACGTTAACAAAAAGATCATTTACATTCAGAAATATTGTCCTTAGACCAAAATATAGGATATAGGTTTCTTTTTGTGGAAAACTTGTAATGTTCAGTCCACACAATGTGTTCCAAAATAGTATAGGTTTTGGTAGGAAGCGATAATTATGTAAGTACCACACACAGTAATAGATTGCTGCTTGTATTAATCAAATGGTCCCTGTTTTCACAATGTGTCCCTTAACACACTGTCCCCCTTATCCCAATGTTCCTCTTATCACACTGTGCCTATTATCACACTGTTCCCATTATCATACTATGGCCCTTTATCACACTGTTCCCTCTTTTCACTCTGTGCTCCCTTATCACACTGTGCCCACTTACCACACTGTGCACCCATTATCACACTGTGCCCCTTCATAAAAAACTGGACTTGAAGCTTTTTTTCTTACATAATAAAACTGCAGTAAAAGAACAATAAAAATAAAAGAACTTACAAGAAAAGTAGACCTTTGATGGTGCAGTGGATTTGTATGCTCTTGTCCTCTTCTCTTCCTACACTGAGCCTTTGACAGACTAACACCTTGCGAACCGCGATTCACCCCTCCTCCGCCGGGGCTGGCAATTCCCAGTACATGAATCCAGCCAGCCAACCAGCGCATATGTTTGGAATCATAAATTATGACTCATAACATGGGGGTCTGCCGGAAAATGTCTTTCTTCGTTCCCAGGTACTTGTGGTCAGCAGCCTAACATAGTAGCCAGCTATAGAAAGAGTCAAGCAGCGACAGCGTGTATAAAAATATATATATTAAATAATGATTCCTCCAGGGCCTATTTTTGTGGGGAGGCCTAGGGCTGCAGCTCCATCAGGCTCATTATTAATCCGACCCTGAGTACTATGTGCATAAGAGCCCTAAAGACAGACAGAGAAGTAGAGTGTAGAGTGGGTATACAGAATTAGAGACTGTAGGAGAAGAGAAGGGTTATACATCCCATAAACATAGCTAGAAGTCTCACAGAGCAAGCTGCAATGCTTACAGAGCTGCAAACCTTATAGAAAAGAATGTCAGTTTAGTTACCAAAGCTGCCAGGAAGAGTTGTAAACTACCAGGAATAGCTGCAAGATCGTTAGAGCGAGCTGAGGGAATTGCCTCTGCCACAGCCAGAGAGTAAGCTGCCAGAGATTGTATACAGGTTGCTATAGGAAAGAGTTCAGGTTCAACGTAGAGGAACAGAGAGTGCACAGACCCAGCCCAATCACCCAGGGACAGTACAAGGGTGTTCCAGTTGTCTGCTGCTTTTGCTGTCTCTTTGCCAATGTGCCTGGTTCCTGCTGCTACCACATCTATTTTGACCTATGGTGAGGAGAGTCAATTGAGGTCATCCCAAGCCTTCGATTTGTGTTTAAAGCCTTTGAGCAATGTCTACTTCACATATCATTAACCTGCCTAACACTGCATTATACCACAGCCGGAACCCATGTTACGGTCTGTTTGAGGTCAAGTTATAGCCTTGCATTGCCCTACTCCTCACCTTATCCCTTATTTCATAGTGGTAATTACCCAAGAATTACTCTGTCCCTTTTCCATTGCACTTATTTACATTTATGCAAGGTTTTTATTGGTGTGTGATGAACCTCCAGTTACCCTAGAACTGGGTGTCGTTACCTAGAACAAGTTCTAGTATTTTACTTCTTCATAATAACAGTGATAGGACAGCAACTCTTGTTATCATTGTCTACTTTATCTTGCAAGTCCTCCTCACTTGTATTGACATTTTTCAGAGTTGCTATTACTCATGTTATTATTGTTAAAGCTCATAGGCAAACCGAGGAGGGGGTTTGCTAGTGCCCGGAAATGCCCTCCAAGCCTGGGGCACTTTATAATTGAGGTGGCTGGACCCTGCCCCTGCTTCACAAGGCTCTGCTTGAAAAGGGATAGCTGTGTGCACTTAACAGTAGTGCATGCAGCATTGCCCGTGTATATTATAGGGATAGGAAGAGTTGGAGAGCAGCCAAGCACTGTCTAATATTATAGACATGCTCCCATGCACCCTTGTCATGCCCACTGACGGCGTGGTGTGGAAACCTCCCTCTATAAATCCTGCGTTTGCCCCTGAAGCTGTAATACAATTTGTTTCTAAATCATCTTTATATATCATTGTCTTCAAAAAGTAATACTGTACATTACTGTTCAGATAATCTTACTCTTCATATATTTTGTATCTTGTTCTTATCCATTTATCATCTTGCGATTTTTCCATCATATCAAAGATAAAGCCACTTGTTATACACCACACACTACTAATCAGGTTACAGGCCATTAGGTGGCTTAGTGGTTAGCACTTCTACCTCACAGCACTGGGGTCATGAGTTTGATTCCCAATAGCCTTATCTGTATGGAGTTTGTATGTTCTCCTCATGTTTGCGTGGGTTTCCTCTAGGTACTCTAGTTTCTTCCCACACTCCAAAAAACATAATAATAGGTTAATTGGCTGCTATTAAATTGTCCCTAGTCCCTGTCGGTCTGTGTGTGTATGTTAGGGGATTTAGACTGTAAGCTCCAATGGGGCAGGGACTGATATGAGAGAGTTCTCTGTACAGCGCTGCGGAATTAGTGGCGCTATATAAATAGATTATGATGATTAGGTTATTAGGCCTTCAAATAAATGTGCCCGTTAGTGTGTTTGAGTTCCACAAGTTACTTTTAGGGAGCCGGGTGGGGGTTTCTCGAGTCGAGCTCTGGTAGACCCTTCTCTGGCTTATAGCGTGAAGAGAGAGAACTCATCGACTAAAGGCACTGTGTTGAGAAGTCACAAAGTAAGATATTACCCAGCACTTTATAATAACAAAGGAGGAGGTACTTCCTGATCCCGATCTTCTTTTTATTCCCATCATGCAGCGAAACAGCACAGGCGTACACCATGTAATATAGTCTTTTACATTTTTAAAGTAGCTCTCTACCTAAAATAATTATTTGCTCTATGCCACCCCCCCCCTTTCTAGAGTACCTTAATTTAATATGAGGCACTAGAATTTGAGGCACTTCTCATCTATACACATATATATAATATATTGTGATAGTACATTATGATATGAGCTATATAATAATGTTCTCTCGTAATATAGCACATTATAATCAGCAAAAGAAGGGAGAGAAGGGAAGCTGGGAATAGGTTATATTACAGGGTACAGGAGAAGTGCGGTGGCTGCAGAGTTAGCGGTCAGCAAAGGATTATGGGTAATATAAAAAACCTATGTCTATAGTCTAACAATAAAGAGTGTGGAATACTGAAACTACATGGTGGAGACCCCCTGTAAGAGATCTTTGTCTGCTTAAAGTTTAAGCAAATATACAACTATATTTTATGAACTCACATATTTATATTAAACACTATATTAAACACTGCAAATATACAACTATTTTATGAACTCACATATTTATATTGAACACTGCAAACATACATCTATTTTATGAACTCACATATTTATATTGAACACTGCAAATATTAGTGACATTCCTCAGGACATCATCAATGTATTTAGTTAGACCTATACTGATGGCCAGGCCACCCGTCTACTGTAGTTTCTCTGTGTTCCTTTTTATTGGTGGACTTTGTACAATTAACTGAGGAACAAAAGACAAAACAAACTCGACAGTAATTAAAGATCATTTATATTTTGGAGATAATTCATATGAAAACAAGTGACATTTGCAAAAATTCATAGGTATTAAATCATTTTGTGATGAATGCAGTAATGTGTAGATTTAGCCCTGCAATCTTATGTTTAGGCTGCAACTCTTTCGAAAAGTAATTAAAAGTGACCTTTATGTTAGAGGAACTGAAAATGTTAGTATTGTAAGCAACTTGGGAAATGTAATTAAAACTTGAATATGAATCATTTAGCTCCCTGGCTGTCTCTCATGTGTCTACCAATCACTAATCTCAATAAAAGCTAACGTTCCAAGTCCGGTAATATGCATGCTTTCAAGGTTATGGGAAAAGCCTTTGTGTTCTTCCATTCAGACAGCAAATAATAAAACATGGGATATAGCATCTATGGATAAGATTACATGATAAACATACCCAAATATAGGCACCCAGTTTTATTCATCAAGGGATAGCGCTACCTCATAGAAACTTTTCTGACATTTTTTAATTGATCTACTCAGTAATTACCTTGGAGTTTCCTGATTCCTAGTGGGGCATATATATATTCTAAATCAGGGGTTAGGAATAATTGATCATTGGGGAGATACCAGAACCATTAACCATCATACTTGCCGACTTTTCATTTCACCAATCACCAATCAGTTACTAGTTTTCATGATGCGGGTCGATCGCGTCATTTGAACCCACCCCTATGGGGGCGAGACCAAAATGACGCAATTACCTGCGTCATGAAAACTAAAAACTGATTGGTGATTAGTGAAATGAAAAGTCGGCAAGTATGATGGTTGCTATAGGCAACATCTCCACGTTTTCAAACCAGCAGTTTAGTAAATATACCCCCAGATCTCCATAGAGTTTACAGAGTCACAATCTTTTCAGCCGATGGTTATGACAGATGAAGAGCACAGATCTGAAGGTAAATCGTATAAAACGTGTACAGTGTGTACACATGAATCGGCTGCTGATCAGGACTTTTAGTCGTTGGTAATATTATTAATGCTATTGCATCGGAAGAAATTATGTATCCAGCCTTACACAATAAAAGTACATGCAAATCACGAAAGCAGCATGAAAAACAGACATTACCAAACACATTGTACAGGCAAATGTATCGATCACAATGCTAAAAGCAAACCTTTAACACGGATAAAGGCGTGAAGAGTGACTGGGTGTCTGCCCAGCACAGATCACAGCGACCAATTTAAGTTTCGGAGCTCCTCCAGGATAAAGGGTGATATTCTCCACTTGTACTAAATCTTTTCATACTTATCCAGCATATTTAGACTTGAACCAATTATGACCAACTGTGTCGTTACCTAGGCTGACCCAGTAGCAGACATTTGGCCGCTCAGGTGCAATCCACTTCCTCGCAATAATGACTGTGGCCAACATGAACAAAGCTGACAGTAGCAGTCTGATAAGTATATGCATCTTTCCCGCCAGATTAAGGACAAAGAGGCACATTCTAGGACTAATCGGAGATGCACCCACTTTAAGTAGTAATATGCAGTCCATGACTTCACCCCAGAACTGAAACACTATGGGACAGTCCCATAGGAGATGCCAGAAGGAGCCTTGATGGCTCCCATAATTGGGTGAGGTCATTGCATAAAGTAGTGAGATGAAAACCCCGATCTACCTAAATTTTCCAGACGCAGTGACCTTATAATCACTTTAAAGTATCTTGTGGTGCCCCAAAATCTGAGTACCCTGGGGTGTATCTATATGTTTTTAATTTGTTAATTGTTAAAAGTGTTTATAAAGATTTTAAAAAATATATATATATTTTCTTGAGGGAGAAGTGACAGTTGGGAGTGGTTGGTGGTTGCCGGGAGTAACAGGAAGGAGGAGTGTGTGGCATAGCAACAAGTCCACTAACTTTGGTAATAACTGTGAACTACCAGAAGGCAGTGGGGAGAGGAAAGTTCTAGACTTCTGAGGGAGAGAGATCCCTGTGTCTGCATAGACTGAGAGAGAAGAAGATAAGAAGTGAGCCAAAGAGAGGTGTGAGTAAAAAGGAAAGTACTGAAAACAAATAAGCAGTATAGAGATCTGTGACATCACACTAAACAGACTGAGCTATGTACTGAGAACAGTGTGAGAGGAGAGAAAATAGAGAGGTCTGTGAATACACACAACAGAGACTGTGCAATACAAAAGATCATCAGTTTATTTGGCGTGAAAAAGTAATTTATGGGCCCCAACCACGTGCAGCACTTCTACTAAATTCCTGTGCACAGTTCAACCCAGGACTGAGTGTAAAATATGGTAACGTTACCAAGATAATATTGGTGCACCAAATGTTTTAGATGATGTTAATGTTATGTGATTTACCTGAAAATTGATTTATTGTTATTATATGTTAAATGCTATTGTGCTCTATGTTGATCAAATTAATATTTTGTCATTACCATTGAGTTGAAGGGGTCAGTGGCGCGGTGGCCACCAAAATTATCTTTACCGCATTATTAATAAACCCAAGTTATTTGACCAATCCTTGTCCCTTTCATTGAAGTATTTATCTCCTGACCACCGGATGTCCAAATAAAAAAGAACCTGACTCGTGTCTGGAGGACAAGGTAAGGGAAGGAAATTCCATCTTCGCTTGACCACCACAATCTCACCCCAGTCATTATCACTAATCAGATTTAGATCAGTATCGTAAGCGATTTGCAGTCCCAGAGGCCGCTTGCACACAGCCCATCTAAAAGAATCCAATGTATTGATAAAGCAAGGTGTCAAGGATCAAGTCTCATCAACATTAGTCTCCCCTGGACCCATTTTTACATATTTGCTACCTTTTTTAAGCATATTAGAATTACATACATAATGTTAGTACTGTCAGTAATGTAAAGGTTATGGCGGGCCCTGTTCATAAGAGAGCTTGTACTCTAAGTGGAAGAGGGCACAGCTGAAACAAGTGAAGTGAGAGTGGTTCAGAGTGGGACAGCTGTGAGGGTGTACCAGTGTAGGTAGTGTAGGTGGGAGTAGGTAGGTGTGAGGGTGTACCAGTGTAGGTAGTGTAGGTGGGGGTAGGTAGGTGTGAGGGTGTACCAGTGTAGGTAGTGTAGGTGGGAGTAGGTAGGTGTGAGGGTGTACCAGTGTAGGTAGTGTAGGTGGGGTAGGTAGGTGTGAGGGTGTACCAGTGTAGGTAGTGTAGGTGGGGGTAGGTAGGTGTGAGGGTGTACCAGTGTAGGTAGTGTAGGTGGGGTAGGTAGGTGTGAGGGTGTACCAGTGTAGGTAGTGTAGGTGGGAGTAGGTAGGTGTGAGGTTGTACCAGTGTAGGTAGTGTAGGTGGGAGTAGGTAGGTGTGAGGGTGTACCAGTGTAGGTAGTGTAGGTGGAGGTAGGTAGGTGTGAGGGTGTACCAGTGTAGGTAGTGTAGGTGGGAGTAGGTAGGTGTGAGGGTGTAGCAGTGTGAGTAGTGTAGGTGGGGGTAGGTAGGTGTGAGGTTGTACCAGTGTAGGTAGTGTAGGTGGGAGTAGGTAGGTGTGAGGGTGTACCAGTGTAGGTAGTGTAGGTGGAGGTAGGTAGGTGTGAGGGTGTACCAGTGTAGGTAGTGTAGGTGGGAGTAGGTAGGTGTGAGGGTGTAGCAGTGTGAGTAGTGTAGGTGGGGGTAGGTAGGTGTGAGGTTGTACCAGTGTAGGTAGTGTAGGTGGGAGTAGGTAGGTGTGAGGTTGTACCAGTGTAGGTAGTGTAGGTGGGAGTAGGTAGGTGTGAGGGTGTACCAGTGTAGGTAGTGTAGGTGGAGGTAGGTAGGTGTGAGGGTGTACCAGTGTAGGTAGTGTAGGTGGGAGTAGGTAGGTGTGAGGGTGTAGCAGTGTGAGTAGTGTAGGTGGGGGTAGGTAGGTGTGAGGTTGTACCAGTGTAGGTAGTGTAGGTGGGGGTAGGTAGGTGTGAGGGTGTACCAGTGTAGGTAGTGTAGGTGGGAGTAGGTAGGTGTGAGGGTGTACCAGTGTAGGTAGTGTAGGTGGGAGTAGGTAGGTGTGAGGGTGTACCAGTGTAGGTAGTGTAGGTGGGGGTAGGTAGGTGTGAGGTTGTACCAGTGTAGGTAGTGTAGGTGGGGGTAGGTAGGTGTGAGGGTGTACCAGTGTAGGTAGTGTAGGTGGGAGTAGGTAGGTGTGAGGGTGTACCAGTGTAGGTAGTGTAGGTGGGAGTAGGTAGGTGTGAGGGTGTAGCAGTGTGAGTAGTGTAGGTGGGGGTAGGTGGGTGTGAGGGTGTACCAGTGTAGGTAGTGTAGGTGGGAGTAGGTAGGTGTGAGGGTGTACCAGTGTAGGTAGTGTAGGTGGGGGTAGGTAGGTGTGAGGGTGTACCAGTGTAGGTAGTGTAGGTGGGGGTAGGTGGGTGTGAGGGTGTACCAGTGTAGGTAGTGTAGGTGGGAGTAGGTAGGTGTGAGGGTGTACCAGTGTAGGTAGTGTAGGTGGGGGTAGGTAGGTGTGAGGGTGTACCAGTGTAGGTAGTGTAGGTGGGAGTAGGTAGGTGTGAGGGTGTACCAGTGTAGGTAGTGTAGGTGGGGGTAGGTAGGTGTGAGGGTGTACCAGTGTAGGTAGTGTAGGTGGGAGTAGGTAGGTGTGAGCGTGTACCAGTGTAGGTAGTGTAGGTGGGAGTAGGTAGGTGTGAGGGTGTACCAGTGTAGGTAGTGTAGGTGGGAGTAGGTAGGTGTGAGGGTGTACCAGTGTAGGTAGTGTAGGTGGGAGTAGGTAGGTGTGAGGGTGTACCAGTGTAGGTAGTGTAGGTCGGAGTAGGTAGGTGTGAGGGTGTACCAGTGTAGGTAGTGTAGGTGGGAGTAGGTAGGTGTGAGGGTGTACCAGTGTAGGTAGTGTAGGTGGGAGTAGGTAGGTGTGAGGGTGTACCAGTGTAGGTAGTGTAGGTGGGAGTAGGTAGGTGTGAGGGTGTACCAGTGTAGGTGGGGTAGGTAGGTGTGAGGGTGTACCAGTGTAGGTAGTGTAGGTGGGGGTAGGTAGGTGTGAGGGTCTACCAGTGTAGGTAGTGTGGTGGGAGTAGGTAGGTGTGAGGGTGTACCAGTGTAGGTAGTGTAGGTGGGATTAGGTAGGTGTGAGGGTGTACCAGTGTAGGTAGTGTAGGTGGGGGTAGGTAGGTGTGAGGGTGTACCAGTGTAGATAGTGTAGGTGGGGGTAGGTAGGTGTGAGGGTGTACCAGTGTGAGTAGTGTAGGTGAGGGTAGGGCAAGCTCTAATAAAGAGATTGGTTTTCTGAGAGCGTGTAAAAATTTGAAGGCTTTGGGAGAGTCTGATTGAGCGTGGTAGGGAATTCCATAAGTGGGGAGCAGCACGGGGGAAGTCTTGTAGGCGGGAGTGAGAGGTGATTACCATAGACGGGACAAAGCGAGGGTCAGAGGTAGATCTAAGAGGGGGCGATAGGGAGATAATTTTTATTTGATATGTATGAAGGGGTTCGTGTTGTTGAGGGCTTCGTAGGTAAGGGTGAGTAATTTGAATTGGATTCTGCAGGACACAGGGTGGCAGTGTAGGGATTTGCAAATTGGTTCAGCATTTGTGGAGCATTGGTAATCCTGATGTGTAGGCGAGCTTAGTTCATATTTGGAGATGTTCACACTTGAGGTGCACCTGTCACCCATGAAGAGTGTATTTTCATGTAAATGAACACCATTTAATTCACTAGGAACCAGTGACATGACTGGGATATAAGGCACAGAAATTAAAGGATCTATTTAACAAGTGGTGAAGAGCCAAAACACCTGTGTAAACGCCGGCAAACAAAGGGTTAACAATAGAGAAATCATAGACTTCTCTGGCATTAACCTAATTACTGGCACTTACCGCTGTACCCGTAAAATTAAGAACAGTTCACAACTCTACCGGATATGTAGATGGCAAAGCCTAAGTTGCATAAATATATATGGAAATACATACTAAATTTAAATCCTAGAAATAAGCATGGAATACATATAAATTAACACATTACCATATACAATAAAAATACATACAAATTAGTACAACACAGCTGTCTCATCATAAATGGAAAAATATAGTCTTTTCCATGAAGCAATATTGATAAGACAAAAATACTAATGCACAACATGATAGTTAAAAATATCAAAGTTAAATACATATGTATTTACTTCCATGCCAAATAATTATGTAGACTCATATTTATCACATATATTTTTATTGACATTTCCTATTGCACATACATTTTAAATCACATGAGTCCAATGGGAGAAAAACGCTATATAAAATTATTATTAACATTTAAATTGCTGACTCTGCACTTTATTATGTGGGGGGGGGGGGTGAACATTTTTTATAGTGGGTGGGAATAGAACAATATATAGCCAATCAAAAAACAGAGATAACATAGAAGCGCAAAACTGATCCTATCCAAGGGTAAGAAATATATCACCGTAGAGTTACATAAATATATATTAAAATCTATTTTAATCACAAAAAACACAGTAAATTAAAAGTTAATATCACATGATAAAATAAAAATATATAAGACAACTCAAAACACTATGATCCGTCAAATAATGTTACAGTCCATACATCATTCAGGAGGTGTAGATCATACTCGAGAAGCCCTGCTAGCGGTATATGACTCCGCCTGCTAGAACTGCACAACGAGTCTGTCTTCCGAAGAAAATATTTCTTGCTCCACTCAGGACTTTATGAAGAAAAATTGGACTATAAAGGTGGAGTCCAGTTAGTAATTATGGTTTCTCATTCTATTACTCCATCCAGTAGGCACAATCCAAATCAGGTCCTTTGATCAAAAAAGTAATGCTGACGCGTTTCTCCACTAATATTCATCATCATTTATTTATATAGCTTCACTAATTCCGCAGTGCTGTACACTCACATCAGTACCTGCCCCAATAGAACTTACAGTCTAAATTACCTAACACACACACAGACTATACAGTCAATTAATCTACTAGTATGTTTTTGGATTGTGGGAGAAAACACAGGGAGAACATACAAACTCCAGACAGATAAGGTCATGGTTGGGAATTGAACTCATGACCTCAGTGCTGTGAGACAGAAGTGCTAACCACTGAGCCACCATGGCTTCATTAGAGTCAAGTCAAATTAGAGCAGCACAGAGATGGGTGTTACCGATCTTGGGGGAGGAAGTGACCTGACCAATTATTATGGTCGTAGATTTGTAAGGTGCCACAGTGCTCCACAGCGTTGTACAGTAGGAAAAACAGGACAAACATAAAACAGGGACAAATAAAGCTGAGAAAATAAATGCAGACGTGAAACAAAGCTTATGGACAGCCCTGGCTTGTGGTCAAGGTAAATTATCTACATATTTAAGAGGCCATAATCAGTAGGGGTGCAGAAGAAACAAGGACATGAACTCTGTCCCTATCCAACCCCCTGGGATATAAGGGCCACCAGTCAGAATAGGGAGGTAGCTCAGCCCGCACACAGAGGACACCACCGTAGAAACCAGAGCCAGTAGATGGTCCGATAAAGAATCTTGCTGGCCAAACCGGCTACGGATTACGGTTGCCGCTGGACTGTTAAGGGTCAGAGGACTAGCTCTATTCTTCATCACCAAATACTTTGTCTGGCTTTGTAGATGACGAAATAAACATGTTTTGTTTTCTCTTCTACTGTGCTTACTTTTGTTTCAACTCATTACCCATGCCCAGATGCTGTGTGCAGTGAGGTCAGGCAGGATGGAAGTCTTGTTCCACCAACACCAAAAGAACCAAAAAAAACAAAAACAGCACACACTAGGAAAAGGGTTAGATAACAAATATGTTTACATCTATAGAAAATACTAGAATACAAACATGGTGGCAAATAAAACAGATGAGAAAACTATTTTAATGTGGGATGTATTATCAAAAATAAACACAAGAAATATTTCTCAGTAATCATAACAGTCTTTAACAGATGTATCAAATCCAGTCAAGTCTCAATTTCAATAAAGGCTTCGCTGAAGGTTAATTAAAGTTTCATTTTGATGAAACCTTCATTTTAATGTAACACTAACTTTAATTTTACTAAAGCCAGCAGCACTGCACTTATTAAAACTTGTCATCTACAATTCAAATTGTACAGGCAGTAGAACTCGGTGATAATGAGTATTATTAGGGAGGAAAAATTAGCTCTCTGAAACAACATAGTTGGCATTACTTCAGGGTAAGACGTACGCCAGTTTGCGTAACTTTTATTGCGTGAAATCGCTCCGCACATGCCCAGAAGGTGGGCGCACATATTTGCCGACTACTCAGACTTGCGCAATTTTGGAGAGGCGGGACGGGGGAGGGATCGGGCGCACAAACGCAGGACAGCTGCAGTACAGACCTGCAGAAACACGCATTAGAAGGCTAGTCTTTTGTACCTGTAACAGGGCAGGTGTGAATGCTCACTGGTAATGATGACATGATATAATCCAGGTGCATACGAGGCTGATGCGGAGGCGAACGTATCTCGAGACGTGTGTGGCTTGGTATATGGGTAGAAATACGCTACTTTTCTGTCCCCTTTTTTATAATAGTAATTTACTCTTATTTTGCAAACAACTCTGCATCGGCCCCTAAGTGTACAAGTCTTACTAGATTGGCACTTAAATAGAAATATGAGATTTCATTTTGCGGGACGGAAACTGATAGGGGCTGGGGAAGATGCATTTTGAGAGGTGTGTCCAGGTTTATGGATAACTGCTCTGTTTATTATAAATAGAGATGGGCGGGTCCGGTTCTCCGAGAACCGAACCCACCCGAACTTTGGGTATCCGAGTACCGAGCTGAGCAGCTCGGTACTCTCCCGCCCATTCCGAATCCAAATCGAGGCCGAACGTCATTGTGACGTCGTCGGATCTCGGGGCTCGGTTCTCGCGATACTTCAACTTTATAAATACACGCCTCCACAGCAATCCATCGCCATTTCACAGAGGGAGTTTTTGGGGTGTCCTCCCTAATTGTGCATTAATATTTCTGGCTGTCAAAAGTCATATCTGTCAGCAGTATCTACTAAATAATTTTTAGCACTCCTCAGTGCTTTTGGGGTGTCCTCCCTAATTGTGCATTAATATTTCTGGCTGTCAAAAGTCATATCTGTCAGCAGTATCTACCAAATAATTTTTAGCACTCCTCAGTGCTTTTGGGGTGTCCTCCCTAATTGTGCATTAATATTTCTGGCTGTCAAAAGTCATATCTGTCAGCAGTATCTACTAAATAATTTTTAGCACACCTCAGTGCTTTTGGGGTGTCCTCCCTAATTGTGCATTAATATTTCTGGCTGTCAAAAGTCATATCTGGCAGCAGTATCTACTGAATAATTTTTAGCACTCCTCAGTGCTTTTGGGGTGTCCTACCTAATTGTGCATTAATATTTCTGGCTGTCAAAAGTCATATCTGTCAGCAGTATCTACTAAATAATTTTTAGCACTCCTCAGTGCTTTTGGGGTGTCCTCCCTAATTGTGCATTAATATTTCTGGCTGTCAAAAGTCATATCTGTCAGCAGTATCTACTAAATAATTTTTAGCACTCCTCAGTGCTTTTGGGGTGTCCTCCCTAATTGTGCATTAATATTTCTGGCTGTCAAAAGTCATATCTGTCAGCAGTATCTACTAAATAATTTTTAGCACTCCTCAGTGCTTTTGGGGTGTCCTCCCTAATTGTGCATTAATATTTCTGGCTGTCAAAAGTCATATCTGTCAGCAGTATCTACTAAATAATTTTTAGCACTCCTCAGTGCTTTTGGGGTGTCCTCCCTAATTGTGCATTAATATTTCTGGCTGTCAAAAGTCATATCTGTCAGCAGTATCTACCAAATAATTTTTAGCACTCCTCAGTGCTTTTGGGGTGTCCTCCCTAATTGTGCATTAATATTTCTGGCTGTCAAAAGTCATATCTGTCAGCAGTATCTACTAAATAATTTTTAGCACTCCTCAGTGCTTTTGGGGTGTCCTCCCTAATTGTGCATTAATATTTCTGGCTGTCAAAAGTCATATCTGTCAGCAGTATCTACTAAATAATTTTTAGCACTCCTCAGTGCTTTTGGGGTGTCCTCCCTAATTGTGCATTAATATTTCTGGCTGTCAAAAGTCATATCTGTCAGCAGTATCTACTAAATAATTTTTAGCACTCCTCAGTGCTTTTGGGGTGTCCTCCCTAATTGTGCATTAATATTTCTGGCTGTCAAAAGTCATATCTGTCAGCAGTATCTACTAAATAATTTTTAGCACTCCTCAGTGCTTTTGGGGTGTCCTCCCTAATTGTGCATTAATATTTCTGGCTGTCAAAAGTCATAACTGTCAGCAGTATCTACTAAATAATTTTTAGCACTCCCCAGTGGTTTGCGCTCAGAATGGATTCAAAGCAGTCCACATATGATCTGAATGAGCAACCAGGTTCTGTCACCAGTCCTGATGTTAGTGTTCCCAGTACGTCATCTGGCCAAGGCGATGTCAAACAACAGAGTGTTTTCAAATTAGTGCAAAAAAATTGCAAGCATGCCATTCTACACACGCAGTGGCAAAGAGAGAATGAGGCCTTCACCTTTGGCTATTAGTGGCAGATCCCAAAAAGTTACCCAGCCTACAATTGGTGCACAACTACTGTTACGCGTCAAAGCCGAGCTGCAAAATAACAGTGAGGCATTACAGGAGAATATTTGCTCTGATTCACAAATGACAACAATCCCTGTGGAGAGTCCATCCAACAGTGGGATGTCTAATCGTGAGCATTCTACTGATGTGTGCCTTAATAGCCCGAGTGTAGCCGGTGATACCCAAATTGAGGATGCCACTTTGGAATTAGAAGAGGATGAGGGGGAGATTTGTGTAGGCGACGAGGGCGCTAATGAGGATGTTGATGAGGATGAGGTTGTTTGTGTAAGTCCTGCACCAGTGGCAGCAGTTCTGGCACGTGACAAGAAAAAGGCCATTGTCATGCCTGGGCATAAAACAAAAAAATCCACTTCTTATGTGTGGAATTATTTCTACCCAAATCCAGACAACAATTGTATAGCCATTTGTAGTGTATGTCAAGCCACAGTCAGTCGAGGGAGGGACCTTAACCATCTTGGAACCTCGTCTATGTTACGCCATTTAACGAGAGTTCATGGCAAAGTGTTGGGAAAAGCTGAAAGTTCTTCCCAAAAGAATACAAGCACTCCCTCATCAGCTAAGACCCTCCGCTCACCGACATACCGACGGCTACAAAATACACCCACCACACCATCCTCATCAATATCCTCAGTAGCGCTCGGAGTTAGCCCGGCATCCCACTTAAGGCTGGATGACTCCGGCACTATTATTGATTCCTCTGAAGAAAGCGTTAGTCCTGCTGCTGCTGTTGCTGCTGCTGGGGGTGAATCGTCATCCCAGAGGCAGGTTAATAAAATGAGCAGTCCTACATTTCAGCAATTAACTGTGAAACAATCATTTGCGAGGGGAAGCAAATATGACAGCAGTCACCCAGTCGCCAATCGAATCACAGACGCCATGGCTGCAATGTTAGTGTTAGATCTGCGTCCAATCTCCACAATAAACGCAGCTGGTTTTTCACAGTTAATTGAGGTTTTGTGTCCGCGTTACAGAATTCCATCGCGACACCATTTCTCCCGTAAAGCTATTCCACAACTATACCAAAAAGTGTGTAAAAATGTAGAGATTGCGCTGAAAAATGCCATTCTGCCCACTGTTCACTTAACCACAGATATGTGGACAAGTGGAAGTGGCCAAACCAAAGACTATATGACTGTGACAGCCCACTGGGTTGGTCATTCACCTTCACCAGCAGGAACAGCAGCAGCATGTACACCACTACGTAACATTTGTCACAGGCAGGCCACTCTTTGTATCACCGGCTTCTCTAACAGGCATACGGCTGACAATTTGTTACGCAAACTGAGAGATGTGATTGATGCATGGCTTATACCACTCGGACTCTCCCCAGGGTATGTCATTTCAGATAACGCCAACAATATAGTGCGAGCATTACAGCTGGGTGGTTTCCAACATATTCCCTGTTTTGCTGACACCATCAACTTGGTGGTGCAGAGCTTCCTACGAAATAACCGTGAGGTGCAGGAGATGCTTTCGGTGGCCCGTAAAATTTCAGGCCATTTCAGGCATGTAGGAGATTACAGCAGCTCCAAGAGCAGTTTAAACTTGCCCTGCCACCAACTTAAGCAAGAGGTGGTACATGCTTCAGAGGATGGAGGAACAGCGCAAAGCCATCCAAGCATATTGCACAAGTCATGACATTGGGAAAGGAGGGGGGATGTATTTCACTCTTGCACAGTGGGGAATCCTTTCAGTGCTGTGCAAGGTGCTGAAACCATTTGAAGTTGTGACATGTGAGGTCAGTGCAGACTCTGCTAGTTTGAGCCAAGTCATTCCTTTAATTAGACTATTGGCTTGAGAAAATGAAGGAGGAGCTGAAAGCAAGCAATTCAGCAAAGTATGTTGGCCTTGTCGATCAAGTACTTAATTCGCTTCACAATGATCCTCGAGTTAATAAGATCTTGAACTCGGATCAGTACGTTTTGGCCACTGTGCTTGATCCAAGGTTTAAAACATACATTGAGTCTTTACTTGTAAATGAGCGAGATGTGAACTTTTGCAAGGAGCTATTGCTCAGCAAGTTGGCCGCTGAACTGGGCCTCGGCTTGACGACGTGTCCTCCTTCACTTTCTCAAGCTGTTGCTCGTAAAAAATTAAATTTCCAAAAAAGAAGCAGGGAAGACACAGGGGGCAGACCAGAACAATTTAACATCTGGGCTGGTTTGAAGGATTTTTCAAAAAAATGTGTCACTTTGCCCATAACTCCATCCAATATGAGTATAAACATGCAAAGGATGGTGGAGGATTACTTTCAAGAGGTAGTTGATATGGAAATGTCAGACAGTCCCTTTCCTTACTGGGAAGAAAAGCAGGCCATTTGGAAACCCATGTACAAACTTGCTTTGCAATACCTAAGCTGCCCACCCTCCAGTGTGTACTCTGAACGAGTGTTCAGCACTGCAGGGAACTTAGTCAGTGATCGCCGTAGAAGGTTACTTCCCAAAAATGTGGAGAAAATTATGTTTATAAAAATGAACTACATCTTCCACGAGGAAGGCCTTCACCATCCAAGACATCCAAGCACTGACTGTTCTCTAATGGCGGATTCAAGCGGCGATGAATTGATAGTCTGTGATGATGACGTACACACTGATGAGGGTGAGGATTAAGCTGAAGATGATGCAGATAACATCTTTTTAAAACTTTCTATGTAAGTGTAGGGTGCAATCTACCCCCAAAGAGGAAAGGGACTTGTGGCATTTCCATATCACATACCATCTTGAAAGGCTGCTGTTTGGGCAATTTATCCTTAAGGGTAGGGTGTCATAGACAGAGTGACCCTAAACTGGCTTTGTCCATTTTTCATAATATTGTACAGTCTATAATGGCTAAATTTTTGGGTATTTTATACAAGTGGAGGGGGGCCTAGAGAGACAGAAACCAAACTGGCTTTTTCCATGTCAATTAATATTGTACAGTCTATAATGGCTGAATTTTTTGGTATTTTATACAAGTGGAGGGGGGCCTAGAGAGACAGAGTGACCCCAAACTGTCTTTCTCCATGTCAATTAATATTGTACAGTCTATAATGGCTGAATTTATTAGTATTTTATACAAGTGGAGGGGAGCCTAGAGAGACAGAAACCAAACTGGCTTTCTCCATGTCAATTAATATTGTACAGTCTATAATGGCTGAATTTTTTGGTATTTTATACAAGTGGAGGGGGGCCTTGAGAGACAGAAACCAAACTGGCTTTTTCCATTCCTTTACATATTTAACTATAAGTGTAGGGTGTAATATACATTCAAAGACGATGGCTGCATTGCCAATATGCATAGATGGAGAGGAAGACAATCTGTTTTGTGTGTAGAATAGGCCTACCAACGAAGAATTAAACTGTTTTTTTGGATGATTTATTACCTCAACAATTAGATTACTTGTCTCTAAAACAGTTGGAGCACTAAATTGGGTTAATTTAGGCCCAAAAACATGGATTTTCCAAAAAAATAGCAAAACAAAACCAAACAAAACCAAAACCAAAACCAAAACACGCAATGGCGGTTTTGCAAAACCAAAACCAAAACCAAAACACGACGGTAATCCAGATCCAAAACCGAATCCAAAACCAAAACACGGGGGTCAGTGATCATCTCTAATTATAAACCAAGCAGGATTAGAAGAAAACAAGAAAACATATAAATTAACAAAACAGTACTTAAGATAAACCAGGTGCCCACTTGATTATATATTGACCAATGTGCCAAAATGACCATATGCCGGCCGAGCTGAATGCCCATGTTATTCTTACTGCGCCTATTACTATGTGATATGAGGTGGTGCGCATATACCAGCAGCAGTACCATGAGTATACTAGCAGTGTTATATATATATACTAGCAGCCATGCCCATTTTTATTCCACTAATAATGGGTGATCGTCCACCAATAGCAAATTTCATGACTATGATGGCAGAGGTACCATATAGCAGCAGCAGTGACCAATCGCTATTACATTCCCTCCCTTAACCCCTCTCCACCTGTCCTTGATATCTACATCAATTATTCTACCCTCTTACTGCTTCCTCCTCCTGCCTGTTATAGGGGTCTATTTATAAATATATAGCAAAATGGCTGATTTTTCTATAGTAAATCACCTCGGTGGTAGTCAGCATATTGATGAGGACTACCCCGACAAGACTTACCCCGACATGAGGACTCCGAAGGGCTCCTTAATGACCATCACCGATGACGACTCCTCTTCAAACCGACTTCATCCAATCACAATCAAGTAAGAAGCTGGCTCCACTGAATGATGAAATTCACCATGGCAACGGGATTATCGCTGTTGTTAAGGGGGTAATGTAAGTATGCACCCATGTACAATGTAGCTTGCAAAGCCCGGAACTAGGCTTTCAGTTCCACTAATTAAAAAAAAAAATGAAATAGATGAAAATATGTTAAAAAATATTTTTAAAATATTATTGAATGAATAAATCCTTTATTCAAATTACAAAGCATTTTTTTCACTCATTGTCTTATGGAGACAGAGACGTAAGGAGGGTTGTGCGGGCAGTGTGACCGCCCTGGGCGCAAGGCTGAGGGGATGCAACACCCGCCCACTATATGCAGCATCCAGATGGTCCCAGCACAGTTACCGCAGGGCTGTCATTCATCAGTGACAGGGAGCCAGCACAATGAGAACGCCGGCTGGCTCCCTGCATCCTGCTCCCTGCAGTGTAGCTGACGTACACATGAGACATCAGGACGCTGCATAGAGGAACCTGCACGGAGACAAGAGGAAGAAGACAGACAGAAGAATACGACAACAGAGCTAAGAGCAGACAGAGCAAGAAGATTGCAGAGCAAGGAGAAGACAGAACAAGAAGAAGCAGGATGCAGACATTAGAGAAGCTAAAGATCCCTAATTGCTAACTTCTAGCAGTCGGCGTCCAGGAGCTGCCGAGGGGAGGTGGGTGTCTCCTGTCCCCGTGACGCAAACGCGTTATTTTACAGCGAGCCAAATTCCTCAATTCCCTGAGCATCACAGCATTTTGTATCTAATTCACTAGTGAAGTGGGCAGATGCGGGAGCCTGCCATACTATCCCAGGAGTCCGGGAGACCCACCCAGAATCCTGGAGTCTCCCGAACATTCCAGGAGAGTTGGCAAGTATGCCTAATGTAAGTATATCGCTGATGGGGGTAAAAAAATGTGGGTGGGGGAGAGAGGGGGCTGTAAAGAACAGGGGGGAAGAGGGGACTGTAAAAAAAATGGGGGTGGAGAGAGGGGGCTTAAAACAGCAGGGGGGGGAAGAGGGGGAGCTGGAGAGAAAGGGTGGGTTGGAGAGAAGAGGGGGTTCTTTGGATTACACTAAAATATACTACATTAACATAATAAAAACATGCGCACTGACTATGCGTTCCCGCCAGTGTGTGCGGGAAAGGGGGGACCATCCCTGCTCTGTTTTGCCCAGGGCACTAAAATGTTTAGTTATGGCACTGGCTGATGATGACCCCTTGATGTATAGGGCGAAGCCCTTATGCTGTCAAAAAAACAGATATGGCCAATAAGTAGACCCCATAGTCTCTCTCTCACATTCTATAAACTTACAGTGAGAGATACAAATAAACAATTCTAGAGACTTCTTGGTAAAGTCAGTTAGAGGACAGATCATTGAACAAATGCACCAGGGTTGTTAGAGTATGACGCTGCCTTCATCCAGCTACATACACAGAAATAATATGCAATTAAGCCATTCCCATAGGAGCAAAGACTACTGGGTTATGACACTGATATGGAAGCTTGTTTCAATCAATGCCTTCCCCACTGGGATTCTAGAGTATTATCACACTTTCCGTCAGTGTAGAGGACTCTGCTACTAATTATATTAGGGGCAAGGCATTCATTAAAGAAGATTTGGACAACTACTGTTATGTTTTATTTTACAGTGGTCTCAGCTGGATGCTGGAGTGAAAACAGAAATCTGAGCAACCATCACTTCACTGGTGAATTAGCATTTGCTGAGCAGAGCAGACATCAGTACAGTAATGAGGTGTATGGATTCCGGTTAATGAAATGATGATCTGAAGAACATGTGACAATACAGAATCCCACTACGCTGCTATTTCACTACGACATACTCCAATTATCCTGCGAAACCTGACAGCCCTTCTAATGGGTGCACGGAAACAGCTATTACTAGGAACAAGGTGGATGGTGGAGGCATCCAGAGGGATTATTTGATGTTATCTTATTTTACCTTTATCTGTCATAGGAAACATTAAAAAGGAAATAATTAAAGCAAAATAAAACCATAAAGCGAAAACATATTTTAAAACTCCAGCTGTGATATATGATTAAGATATAGACTGACTTGTAGCAATTCTGCAATCTCCATTTTGCTAAGTGACTTAAATCAGATATCTGGCATTGTGTGGCACATAGACTATATAGTACGCTCTGAGGTCAGAGTGTGGATATTCCCAAGCTATAAATATTATTGTATAGCTGGTAAGAGCTGAAGAAGCCAGTGATGCCATCCTATGTAGGTGAGAGTACAAAGTAGAGATGCTCAGGCTCAGTTTTTTTAAAACCAAGGACCCTCGAACATCGTCAATCCAAGTACCGAGCCGAGCCGGTTTGGAACTTTCTCCCTTCCTCGGATCTGAATTGAGGCAAAACATCATTGTTGCGTCGTCTGATCTCACAGGCTTTGGATTCCATAAGTATCTCCATCACCAGGAGATCCAGTGCAATTGCTCACACAGAAACAGGGGTAGCAGTGTTCTTGTCACTCTCCAGTCTCAAGTGCCATTGCTCACAAAGAAACAGGGGGAGCAGTGTTCTCGTCACTCTTCAGTAACATTGCTCATTGCCATTGCTCACAAAGCAACGGGGTAGCAGTGTTCTTGTCACTCTCCATTCTCCAGTGCCATTGCACAGTGCCATTGCTCACAAAGAACAGGGATAGCAGTGTTCTTTTCACTCTCCAGTCTCCAGAGCCATTGCTCTCACAGAAACAGGGATACCAGTGTTCTGGTCACTCTACAGTAACATTGCTCAGTGCCATTGCTCACACAGAAACAGGGGTAGCAGTGTTCTTGTCACTTTCCAGTCTCAAGTGACATTGCTCAGTGCCATTGCTCACACAGAAACAGAGGTAGCAGTGTTCTTGTCACTCTCCAGTCTCCAGTGACATTGCTCAGTGCCATTGCTCACACAGAAACAGGGATAGCAGTGTTCTTGTCACTCTCCAGTCTCCAATGCCATTGCTCACAAAGAAACAGGGGTAGCAGTGTTCTTGTCACTCTCCAGTCTCCAGTGACATTGCTCAATGCCATTGCTCAAACGGAAACAGGGGTAGCAGTTTTCTTGTCACTTGACAAAAATTGACTGAAAGTCACTGGCAATTAATATTATTGATGTTAATAATTATGTAGGAACAAAAAAAGAGCCAAATTATATGATTTTTAATTTTTTTAGCAATTTAAAAAAAAAAATACAGATGCAAAACCAAAACATGAAGTTAATACAGATCCAAAACCAAAACTAAAACACGGGGGTCAATGAACATCTCTAGAGCAAAGGGGTCCAAAGAGGATAGTGTGGGGGTGTTTTTATTTCATTTAAATGTATTTTTATTTCGGTGTGTGTGTTTTTATTTACATTTATCCCTGGTGCACTATAGGTCCCAGCGGGAGCTGAATGCCAGTGAATCCTGGCACTTGTGGTTCTACA
Organism: Mixophyes fleayi; assembly: GCF_038048845.1. Taxonomy (NCBI): domain Eukaryota; kingdom Metazoa; phylum Chordata; class Amphibia; order Anura; family Limnodynastidae; genus Mixophyes; species Mixophyes fleayi. The sequence goes on from NC_134404.1 coordinate 47,800,921, forward strand.
AGTGCCAGCATGCCCAACCACTTAAAGTGGGCCAGACCATGCTGGAACCTGTAGTTCACCATTGATAAAATGCTGATTTAACTATTGATTTGACATTATTAATCCACACTGACTGCCCAGGGGTGTGGGAATAGCCCCAGTGCTAGCAGCACAGAGTTCTTGTTATGGCAGGGGGGCACGATACTGTTTTCCTGCTATAGTGCCACCAGAAGAGCCTAGTGCTGGTTTTGGCAATTTCAGGGTGGAACACCATGCTGGTAAGTAGCAGACACCTGATACCAAAGTGAAGGAGAATCCCCTGTTTGAAATATATATGTATATTCAGGCCCGGTGCTAGGATCCCCGGCGCCCTAGGCGCAATTTTGAAATCCGCCCCCCTTCCCAAATAAATCCACCACCCACCCCCAAAATATCCGCACCCCCCAAAAATAAATCCACCACCCCCCCCAAAATATCCGCCCCAGGACTTTCCTTACCTTAAACTCCATAACGCTGCTCCTCTCTGCAGGGTCCCATCCCTCACTGACTGACACTGTCGGGCCCTGATGATGTCACGCCCGACAGTCAGTGAGGGGAGGGGGAGTGAGGGGGAGTGCGGGGGAGTGGAGGAGACAGAGGTGCGCCCGCCCCATCAGCTGTTGGAGGGGGCCGTTGCGGCGATGGTGATCCATAGCTGTGCGGCGGCCGTGGAAGGTATGCCTGCGGTCGCCGCACAGTTTTACAATATAAAGTATATCTGCTTTTTAATCCTGTGGCGCCCTTCAGAGCCCGGCGCCCTAGGCAACTGCCTAACGTTGCCTAATGGGGGCGCCGGGCCTGTGTATATTGTATGTATTTTGTAATCTTTTAGACTAGATTACAAAACAATATAGAAAACACACAAACTAATTACAAGCATACATACACCTTTAATTATTAGCTCAATGTAATCATTTCCAAAGATAGCATATCAATTTTCAGGGTTTATAGTGTTCTCATGCAGGGCCCATAGCTAATAGTGGAGAACATATCCAAAGTGACCTGGGGGCCTATTCATGACCGGCAGTATTTGTCATCCCGTTAAATATCATCCCTTGCAATGATAAGAGCATACTTGCCAACTTTTGGCAAGATAATTCCGGGAGATCCCAAGCAAGTGGGCGTGGTTGGAGGGTGGGAGGGGTGGGGTGCGGCAATTTGCGTCATTTCAGCTCTTCCCCAGCGACGTTTTTCCACGGGGCCAAAATGGGGCGATTCACAGCGAATCGCGTCATTTTGAGGAGCGTGTTGCCATATGCGGGATATTTGTCTGCTCTCCTGGGAGCCCGGGAGACCTACCCGAATTTCGGGAGTCTCCCGGACATTCCAGGAGAGTTGGCAAGTATGGATAAGGGATAATATTTTGTGGCCATTTATTAAAAAATCATCTCAGGACAGCAGGTCTGATAGGAGGCTCTCCCGGACATCACGTACTAACCTAACAACTCCAAGCTCTGACCCAGAGAGGTGCTACCTAAAAATGCCTAAACCATGCGGGTAAAAGTCATTTCTGCATGGTTTATGGCGTAATAAACAGGCCCCCAAATCCGTTCACATTTAGCTAAACATTCGCTACTTATAAATGTCAGTTTATACAAGGATTGCACAGAGTTAATGTTTTTTTTTTCATTCCACTTGTGTTTCATTTGCAAGTTATTAATTTCTTGGCATACAATAATCTCAGTAACATTATTTCAGATTTCCCAGAGAATACTTTATTAATTATTCCCAGAAGACACAGCTTTGGAGAGAAACGTTAGGGAATCTGAATGCATTAGAAATAAACTCTGTGATTTAAGAACCAAACATTCCGAAACAAGATGCAGAAAGGTACTGTGAGCATGTAATGCAAACATCACTAGGCAGCCTTCCCAGTTTACAGAATCTGGATATTTAGCTTGGATCCAGCAGTCTCTAGAATAAATCTCTGTATCTATGTAAGAACTCAATACCTCTTTCCAGTGCTCATAACCTAGAGAGTGATCGTGGGTTCAGGCAGAAATATCACTAGCAACAGATAAAAAGAAGAAGCAATTTTGGTGAGATCTGTATTAATTAGAAATTGTTCCAAGGATATGAGTGTAAATGATGGAATCGCTAGACCCTGAGCTACAATCTTATGTCTCAATTGCAAGTATCTAACGAAATGATTATTTGGAAACCCAACTTTACATTTGAATTGTTTAAAAGATCTATCGAGGTGTCCCTATATAATCGATGTAGTTACTTTGACAATACCAAGGGGAGAGGACTGGATCCCCGTTGGGCAGATATAACATCCAGCCCAGACAGACCCCTCACTAGTAGAGATGGGCGGGCTCGGTTCCCCGAGAACCGAACCCGCCGAACTTTGCCTATCCAAGTACCGAGCCGGGCAGGCTCGGTACTCTCCCGCTCGGATTCCAAATCGAGGCCGAGTGTCATTGTGACGTCGTCGGATCTCGGGGCTCGGTTCTCGCGATATTTGAAAATTATAAATACCTGCCTCCACAGCAATCCATCGCCATTTGACAGAGAGAGAGAGCAGGGTGTAGTCACAGGCTGATTAGAGCAGGGACAGAGAATACAATTCTGATTACAATTCTGATAACAATTGATAGAGAAGAGAGGAGGATAGAGGAGTCTTGGGATGTCCCCCATTATTTTGCATTAATATTTCTGGCTGTCAAAAGTCCTATTTGTCAGCAGACTAAAAATATAATATTTAGCACTCCCAAGTGCTTTTGGGGTGTCACCCATTCTTTTGCATTAATATTTCTGGCTGTCAAAAGTACTATTTTTCAGCAGACTAAAAATATAATATTTAGCACTCCCAAGTGCTTTTGGGGTGTCCCCCATTCTTTTGCATTAATATTTCTGGCTGTCAAAAGTCATATTTGTCAGCAGTATCTAAAACAATTTGTAGCACTACAAGTGCGTTGGGCTCATAATGGATTCTAAGCAGTCCACATATGAGCAGAATCAGCAACCAGGTTCTGTCACCAGTCCTGATGGTAGTGTTCCCAGTACATCATCTGGGAAAGGCGATGTCAAACTACACAGTCTTTTGAAATCAGTCAAAAAAACACACACCCAAAAAAAATTTACCGTGTTGAAGCGCAAAAGAAGTGTAACTGAAGAAAAGTTAAGTGCCGATAAAAAAAAAATTCCCAACATGCCATTCTATACACGCAGTGGCAAAGAGAGAATGAGGCCTTCACCTTTGTCTATTAGTGGCAGATCCAAAAATGTTACCGAGCCTACAAGTGGTGCACAACTACTGTTACGCGTCAAAGCCGAGCTGCAAGATAACAGTAAGGCATTAGAGGATAATGTTTGCTCTGAATCACAAATGACACCAATCCCTGTGGACAGTCCATCCAACAGTGGGATGTCTAATCGTGAGCATTCTGTTAGTGTACCCATAAAGAGGGACCCTTTCAGCAGTTCTGCTGATGTGTGCCTGAACAGCCCTAGTGTAGCCGGTGATACACAAATTGAGGATGCCACTTTGGAAATAGTAGAGGATGAGGGGGAGATTTGTGGAGGTGATGAGGGTGCTAATAAGGATGTTGATGAGGATGAGGTTGTTTGTGTCAGTCCTGCACCAGTGGCAGCAACTCTGGCATGTGACAAGAAAAAGGCCATTGTCATGCCAGGCCTTAAAACCAAAAAATCCACTTCTTATGTGTGGAATTATTTCTACCCCAATCCAGACAACAACTGTATAGCCATTTGTAGTGTATGTCAAGCCACAGTCAGTCGAGGGAGGGACCTTAACCATCTTGGAAACTCGTCTATGTTACGCCATTTGACGAGAGTTCATGGCAAAGTGTTGGGAAAAGCTGAAAGTTCTTCCAAAAAAATTACAAGCACATCATAATAATTTAAGACCCTCCGCTCACCGACATCCCGACGGCTACAAAATACACCCACCACACCATCCTCATCAATATCCTCAGTAGCACTCGGTGTTAGCCCTGCATCCCAATTATTAAGGCTGGATGACTCCTGCACTATTATTGATTCCTCTGAAGAAAGCGTTAGTCCCACTGCTGCTGCTGTTGCGGCTGCTGGGGGTGAATCGTCAGCCCAGAGGAAGGCCAAGAAAAAGAGCAGTCCTACATTTCAACAATTAACTGTGAAACAATCATTTGCTAGGGGAAGCAAATATGACAGCAGCCACCCAGTCGCCAAGCGAATCACAGACGCCATGGCTGCCACATTAGTGTTAGATCTGCTTCCAATATCCACAATAAACGTATTCACAGGTAATTGAGGTTTTGTGTCCGCGCTACAGAATTCCATCGCAACACCATTTTCCCGTAAAGCTATTCCACAACTATACTAAAAAGTGTGTACAAATGTAGAGATTGCGCTGAAAAATGCCATTCTGCCCACTGTCCACTTAACCACAGATATGTAGACAAGTGGAAGTGGTCAAACCAAAGACTATATGACTGTGACAGCCCACTGGGTTGGTCATTCACCTTCACCAGCAGGAACAGCAGCAGCATGTACACCACTACGTAACATTTGTCACAGGCAGGCCACTCTTTGTATCACCGGCTTCACTGACAATTTGTTACGCAAACTAAGAGATGTGATTGATACATGGCTTATACCACTTGGACTCTCCCCAGGATATGTCATTTCTCATAACGACAACAATATAGTGCGAGCATTACAGCTGGGTGATTTCCAGCACATTCCCTGTTTTGCTCACATCATCAACTTAGTGGTGCAGAGCTTCCTACGAAATAACCGTGAGGTGCGGGAGATGCTTTCGGTGGCCCGTAAGATTTCAGGCATTCGGCCACAGCATGTAGGAGATTTCAGCAGCTCCAAGAGCAGTTTAACTTGCCCTGCCACCAACTTAAGCAGGAGGTGGTAACTAGGTGGAACTCCACCCTGTACATGCTTCAGAGGATGGAGGAACAGCGCAAAGCCATCCAAACATATTGCACAAGCCATGACATTGGGAAAGGAGGGGGCATGTATTTCACTCTTGCACAATGGGGAATCCTTTCAGTACTGTGCAAGGTGCTGAAACCATTTGAAGTTGTGACGTGTGAAGTGAGTGCAGATTCTGCTAGTTTAAGCCAAGTCATTCCTTTAATTAGACTATTGGAAAAGCAGCTTGAGAAACTGAGGGAGGAGATGAAAGCAAGCAATTCCGCAAAGTATGTTGGCCTTGTCGATCAAGTACTTATTTCGCTTCACAATGATCCTCGAGTTATTAAGATCTTGAGCTCGGATCAGTATGTTTTGGCCACTGTGCTTGATCCAAGGTTTAAGACCTACATTGAGTCTTTGCTTCAAAATTAACGAGATGTGAACTTCTGCAAAAAGCTATTGCTCAGCAAGTTGTCCGCTGAACTGGGCCTTGGCTTGACGACGTGTCCTCCTTCAGTGTCTCAAGCAGCTGCTGCTAGTAAAAAAATTATTTTTTCTTAAAAAAGCAAGGAGGACGCAGAGGGCAGACCAGAACAGTTTAACATCTGGGCTGGTTTGAAGGATTTTTCCAAAAAATGTGTGACCTTGCTCATAACTCCATCCAATATGAGTATTAACATGCAAAGGATGGTGGAGGATTACTTTCAAGAGGTAATTGATATGGAAATGTCAGACAGTCCCTTTCCTTACTGGGAAGAAAAGCAGGCCATTTGGAAACCCATGTACAAACTTGCTTTGCAATACTTAAGCTGCCCACCCTCCAGTGTGTACTCTGAACGAGTGTTCAGCACAGCAGGGAACTTAATCAGTGATCGCCGTAGAAGGTTACTTCCCAAAAATGTGGTGAAAATGATGTTTATAAAAATGAACTACATCTTCCACGAGGAAGGCCTTCACCATCCAAGACATCCAAGCACTGACTGTTCTCTAATGGCGGATTGAAGCGGCAATGAATTGATAGTCTGTGATGATGACGTACACACTGATGAGGGTGAGGATGAAGCTGAAGATGATGACGATAACATCTTTTTAAAACTTTCTATGTAAGTATAGGGTGCAATCTACCCTCAAAGAGGAAAGGGACTTGGGGCATTTCCATATCACGTACCGTCTTGAAAGGCTGCTGTTTGGGCAATTTCTCCTTAAGGGTAGGGTGTCATACACAGAGTGACCCAAACTGTCTTTGTCCATTTCTCTTAAAATTGTACAGACTATAACGGCTGAATTTTTTTGTATTTTATACAAGTGGAGGGGGGCCTAGAGAGACAGAAACCAAACTGGCATTCTCCATTTCAATTAATATTGTACAGTCTATAACGGCTGAATTTTTTTGCATTTTATACAAGTGGAGGGGGGCCTAGAGAGACAGAAACCAAACTGGCTTTCTCCATGTCAATTAATATTGTACAGTCTATAACGGCTGAATTTTTTGGTATTTTCTACAACTGGAGGGTGGCCTATAGAGACAGAAACCAAACTGCCTTTGTCCATTTCTTTACATATTTAGTATAAGTGTAGGGTGTAATATACATCCAAAGACAATGGCTACATTGCCAATATTCATAGATGGAGAGGAAGACAATCTGGTTTGTGTGTAGAATTAATGAAGGCCTACCAGGAATGAAACTGTTTTTTGGATAATTTATTAGTTTTACAATTACATTACTTATCCAAGAAACATGTGGAGCACTAAATTTGGTTATTTTAGGCCCAAAAACATTGATTTTTTAATCAAAATAGAAAACAAAACCAAACAATACCAAAACCAAAACCCGCAAGGGCGGTTTTGCAAAACCAAAACACGAAGGTAATCCAGATCCAAAAACAAAAACAAAAACAAAACACGGGGGTCAGTGAGTATCTCTACTCACTAGGGACAATGAAATAAGGAACACGGGTACCTTGGCATGAGCAGGAATCACAGCTCAGTCAGAAAGTCAAGTAAAATAAAACAAATTTATTTTGCCATGAATCGCCTACTAGAAATTTGACAGTAAAACAATATGATGAAATAAACAACTTCAGTAGGCAAAACATAGGATAACATACTAGGAAACCAGCATTGCCAGAGATACTCAGGGAACTGTCCTCCGATCCCTGGACCCAAATCCTTTGGGATTCTAATCAGGCAGCGGGCATGCCCAGCAGTCTCACTCCAGCAAAAGGGCCTAAAACCAAACATTGATGTATCTCTCCGAGCTCTAACTAGTCCACCATGATTGCTTATCTGATGGCAACCGAAAAACCCCAGCCTGAAGATTGCAGACATCCCCATTGTTACCGCAAGCCAATACTCTTAAACTAGGACTAGATCTCATGGCCACAGCAAAAGGTGCTATTAAAGGATTAATCCTCAGGAACAGACCACTATCGGTTGCCATTATTACTAGAAGGTTTTCGTGATGTTAAATGATCACTCTGCCTGTCCTGGTATTCTTGCTGTTTTGGACTCTTCTAGGTCTGGTGGCAAAAAAGGGAGTAGACAATAAAGACAAAGACAATACTTGAGAATGGTTCACCTTAGTATGACAAGCGATTTTAACTTCTACTTGGAAAATGTCTTATTGTCTTCCCTGGTCATGGGAAGCTGTTCCAACTACAATGCTTTACCATAGATACTTTAGCAGATATGAACATGCAAAAATAGCCATCAACATTATTGCCCCAAGGTAGTTAAAATATTGAAATAAAATAAATCCAAGTGCTGTAGTCCAGTTCTTCCAGTCCTCGGAGCCTATTCCGCGGTTTGGCGCTAGATCATAGTGGCTCTGTCCTTTTCAATCTGCACCAATGGTCTGGTCCTCTTGATTGAAGACTCTTCGCACTCTTGCACAATTCTTCAGTCTTCTGTGCCTCCGGCAACGGTCTACACAGATCACTGCTGGAGGCGGGATTTAGTGACATGGTAAGCTGTGATTGGCTCACCATCCTGGCCATTGATTGGCTGACAGGAATTTTTTACAGATTCGCTGTCACTACTCCGGGGGCACTCCGGAACAAAACGGCAATGTATTATTAGCAGGCATCCCCAAATCTTTATCAGAAAATAATCCTAAAGCAGTTTAAAGAATTTCTAGTGATTGTCACAGTGTTGGTGGCTCACAGGAGAGTACAACTTGGCTGGGGTAGCTATCAGATACACACCACATCCAGCCAAGCTGCTTAGTCCTAAAAGGATGGGTTGTGAGGCACAAAGATGATGTTGATAGGTTGGAGAAGGCAAAACCATGAGGGACAAAACCCAAGTTGATGGGTCGAAGAATGTTGAATTGTGAGCGACGAAGCTGAAATTGACAAACAGACAAACAAAACAGAATAGTTTGAAGCATCAACAGAGAAACGAAATACCAACTGTGATGTGCAATGTTGGGTTGGAGTGAGGGCTTGATATAGGCTGCATACAGGTGAGGTCTCTTAGTCCTAATTGACTTGACCTTTAGGAAAGAGCTAGTTTCGGTAAATGAAAATAAATTGCAGTTGTCAGTGTTGACGTTGTACTGCCACCTGTTGTCTGTAGCTGGTATTACAGCATGTCCTCACATGTCACAGCTGTCAGTATTGATTGTGCAATGCCACCTGTTGTCTGTAGCTGGTATTGCAGCAGCCCCTCACAGTGTTGATTTAATCAAATAGACTCCAAGGCTATTCAAGGGCAGCAGCTGAGTTTGTAGACATACCCACCGATGTGTATAAATATGTTGCAAAACTAAATAGTACATGTAAAAATATGGTAATAGAAACTAACACAGTTCTCGAAGAGTGTGTAATATTCCTGTCACCATATGAGGAAGAGAGGAGCCCCACAAAAAGAGGTAATATGTCCAGCAATGTTCCTGAACACTCACTTGGGATCATAACATGGAGACTTATAATAACATATAATAATTTTTTTAAAAATATTATTTTCAGTATATTAATATAAGCTATTTGATTAAATAGACAGTTACCATTATCATCATCATCATTTATTTATATAGCACCAACATATTCCGTAGCGCTTTACAATTGGGGACAAACATAATAAACTAATAAACAAACTGGGTAAAACAGACAAAGAGGTGAGAAGGCCCTGCTCGCAAAGGTAAAAGTGACTCAGAAGCTAAATGATCCTGTCACACAACAATGTTGGTCAGTGGGTAGTTGTCTTGTGTGAAATTCTGTAACGGGTGGTAATAGTTTAATGTAGAGAGGTTAAGAGGGTGGTTGAGGAATATTATAAGCTTGTCCGAAGAGGTGGGTTTTCAGAGAATGCTTGAAAGTTTGTAGACCAGAGGAGAGTCTTATTGTGCGAAGGAGAGACATCTATAGAGTGGGTGCAGCCCGAAAAAAGTCCTGTAACCGGGAATGGAAGGATGTAATGACCAAATAATAGCCAGGTCTGCAAAACTGTTGATAACTTGTTAGACATTGAGGGCAATATATGATTGAATTGGCTGTTACGTATACAGATGCCGGAGATTAACTTTATGTCAGGATTGGTGTGGGAGGGATTAATGTCATGTGAGGGCTGATATCTGGAGATTAATGTTACGCGGTGACTGGTTGGAGAAGTTAATGTTATGTCGGAATGATGGGACTATTAATTATATGTAGGTGGTGGTAGTAAAATAATGTGGGGTTTGTGGGGCTACTATTATATTGGGGCTATTAATGTAATGTAGAGTCAATTTATTAAATTTGTATGCCATTAGTTTTATATAGGGGAAGATGGGGGGTAAATAATCCTATTTATTAAATGGAAATGCTATTAATGTAATGTAGGTGCTTTTGGGGGGGGGGGGATATGCTGTTTATTAATTATTAATCATACTGCCTACACTCCCAGAATTTTCAGAAGGTTCCCGAATTCTGGGGAGTACTCCCGGAAGAGTAGGTATCCTCCCGGGACGTGGTGGAGGTGGGGCTTAGCAACGCAATTTGTGTCATCAAGCCCTGTCCCCCAGCTATGCAATGCCATGACTTTCGGCATTTCATAGCAGGGGGCGGGTCAATGGTGACGCCTCCTCATGCACTTGTCACATGACATCCCCATAGTATTATTTTAATACTATTTAATGTCAGGGCTTGTTGGTAAGATATAAGACCTGTTTATTAAATGTAATTGCTTTTAATTGTGGCAGGCTGGGGTGGAAGCTTGTTCATTAGATATGGGTGTTATTGATTTAATATCGGGCTGGTTGAGGGGAGTGGGGGAAGCCTACAGTGCTCACACGTTGCTCGGCTTTCCAGGAGGTGAAGAGCACTTATCACTTTTCCAAACAGGTGAAGAGGGTGTATTGATGGGTGGCAGTACCTGGTTTGCTGGCTGACACAAGGCTTTTTTTCTGATGTGCAAATGAAGAGAAAAGGGGCTTGAGGCCTTCTAGTTATAGGCACACCCCTTCCGTGTTAAGTGCCTTGGGTGCATGATTAATAGAGAGGTAAATTGCTGCATTCCTAAATGAGATCCAAAAATAGCAGTTCATCTCCAAGTAAAGGTAGTGGTGCTAAGGTAAATGGCAAAAGTATATAAAGTGAGTTGTTCATTTTTGTTGCATTATTTTCAGGCTTCTTGTTCCAACTGAGGAAGCTCAACTCCTAACCCGAGCCATTAATGCTTATAGGCAAGAACATCCTATAATGGAAATGCTTTGCTCTGATTTTCTACGTTCTAAATTGCATTTGGTAGGATCCGAGTATCTTTTTGTTATCTGCATGTCCATGTTTCCCCGCTTTTGAAGTGGTTGGGATTAAAACCGTCTCGTGTCAGAATGTTCACAGCAGCATGGAGTATTTCAGGAGATGAGTGTAATAATCTAGGGGAGGCAGTGACCTGTCCACTTCTGTGTTACTGTAACTGAGGAAAGGACTGCATGTGACAGCGGCAGGGCAATGATGTGGGGCAGAGGGGTGCAAGAAGCCTCAAACAATTAGAAAGTGGAAGAAGTTGTGTCCTCTACAGAACAGAATCATTAATGTATACCTTTAGGTGGAACATTCTTGATTTTCAGTCCCGCCATCCTACCCAAGGGCACCTTTCTCCAGCACTGGGAAAGTTGGAAGGTATCAGGGGCGAACGCAGGGTTTAGAAGGGGGGGTTTCCGCCCCCACGGGAAAAAAAAAATAGAGCGAGAGAGAGCTGCTGCGCATGCGCAGCAGCTCCATTTCAGCGAGGCTGAATCCTACAGCAGCTGCGGCGCTGTCAAGAAGCATCCGCGGCAGTGCTGTATTATACTACAATACAGCACTGCCGCGGGCGCTTCTTTGACAGCGCCGCGGCTGCTGTACAGTATCGTTGGTTCCCGGAGGGGAGGGGTTTCTGGAGAACCAGAAACCCCCCCTGCGTGCACCACTGGGTATATTCCGATCACTGCTGCTCTGCATGGATTAATTTCACAGTATGCAAAGGTCTGAAAAGTTCTGTATCATATCAGCATCTAAAGAATAAACTTTTGAAGCGTCGTCTTTGTAAACAGACTTTTTCGAAGCTAAGTCTGTGGGTTCTATTTATGAAGCTGCGAAGAGCATAAAATCCAGCAAAAGAGCGTAAAAAGGCTCTTCCACCACTTCATCTCATTTTACAAAGGCTTAACACCGGAGACATCAGATATTTCTCCGGCAGCTTAGCACCGTCCTCATAGACCTCTATGGGGAGGATGAACTGAACCAATCAATTACTTTTCTCCGGTAGCACTAAAAACTTATCACCATCCTGACATGGCAGTACTTACCTTATCCAATGAATTGCCTTCCCGCTGGAGAGAATCCTCTTCGCAGGCTGCATGCTCCTCCCCTTCTTAGGCCAGAGATGACTTTAAATGCGCATGCGCGACAAAACATTGAGTTTCGTTGCAGAGCAGGTTCTTCACCGAGGATCACAGGGCAGGTAAGTATTCTTGAATTGCAGCGATACAAGTTCCTGCATGGCCGCGATCACTACCGCTGCCCACTGCCCTCCAATGATAAATAGACCCCTGTAACCGAATTCCACCATTAAAGGAAGTGGTTGTTTCATTAATCAGCCGGTGGCTGTGTTTCAATGTGTATTACTTGTTGAAACAAAACCTCCTCTGTATTTGGTGTCTGACAGATGAATTTCACCTCATGGTAAATTTAAGACATAATTGAGGCTGGACTTAATAGTGTCATAGTTAACAAATCAAAATATTGAAGTAACGGACTGCGGTGCTCTTCAGGTGATAACAGGCTGGCCTTTGAAGGCGCAAGGTGTTTTTCTGGTTTATAGATGATGCCCAATCTCTTGTAGAAATATGAGAGCAGCCACAAATAGATATGTTAACAACATGCTAACATTCAAAGAAATACACTTCACCCTTCTCTACAAGAGATTTTTTAAACTTAGTTTCACTTTAAAGAGATTAGAAAATGAAGCCATTCTCTGAAGTTCTTATCACCGTCTCAAGGTACATCCAGTTTTATGCACACTTCTGCAAGCCTTAGGACTTTTCCTTTTTAAATTTGTTGACTCAGATTTTGATTTACTTTTGATCTCAAAGAACTGCAATATTAAAAACCACAGATCATCTAGAGCAATGGACCTTTATTGACAGGAGCAATTGATTCAATGCTATCAATTATAAATTTCTATATCTATAATTACTAATTAGGAATGATCCACATGAGAATTATTTAAAATCTGCGCTGACCGACTATGGCCATCAAGTCATTATCAACAAGCAAACGTTTTGATGCACAGTGCAAAATCCCCTTTGGCAGTGCAGTGTGCCTTTGATTTGTTACAAGAATGAGCGCACCTCTCAAAATTCCAATTTTTGGAATTGGGATGCAGACATGGAAACCTCATGGTGAAGGTGTGGTTATATAACAAGGGGGTATGACCGCGTCATGATGGGGCCATTGTCTGCCTCTCCTGGGGCGTTCCTAGCGTCTCTGCCCAACTCCCTTTCCTGCTCTGAAAACACGCTTGCACTGTCAAAATGGCAGGTGTGTGTGGCACATACTACCCAACATTGCCCAACATTACCAGGAGTCGGGACAAACATCCAAGAACCAGGACTGTTTGTCCCCAGTTGGGAGGTATGACATAGATTTTTATCAAAGCTCATAAGTTTATGGAAGAAGGCAGCAGAGTTTTCAGAGTAGCAGAAGTTGACATTGACTGATAACAAGAGTAGGGTAGAGTGCGTCCTTGAAAAGGAAGGAGCCCCATGGCATCTAGGCACACTCTGCCCAATATAAAAAAAATCTTCCAACACACAAAGCTAAGGGACAAATGTCCCCTTACTTTCATGATTATTTTAATAGTGGGTCTAAACTGAGCAATATTTTAGGAAAAAATTGGAAAGTTTTATTTAATAAAATGTGGTTCTTGGTGCTAGGAGGTTGTACTTTGATGTGACGTTTGTATTTTTGAAGTGTAAGAGGGGCACTTATAGTTTGCTGAATTGCCTCTTAAGAGAAAGTAGTTAAGGGCTGCCAAGGCTTGCTGTCACTTGCAGTTCCACAGATGTATTTAATGATTTTCTAATATGAAATCACTATCCTGGTACCCACCGAGGGGTGCTAGCAGGAGCACCAGTGCTATTCAGCATGGTGCTGCTTTGCCCTAGTGAGAGGAGGAAGGATGGGCCACACATTCTTTACATACCTGATTCCTGAGGCTCACCAGGCTGGGGCTGGTATCACACTATGACATTGGGTGGGCGTGTGGGATGCATGCTGCATGTCTCCATGTTATAGTGTTACCAGCCCAGTGCAGTATAGCCTGACACTAGTTGTAGCTTTTTCAGGAGGACCCCATTATTATTATTATCGTAGATTTATAAGGCGCAACAGTGCTCCGCAATGCTGTACAGTAAGGAAAACAGGACATACATAAAACAGGGGCAAACAAGGTAAATGCTGATATGAAAACAAACGGTATGAAGGGCCCTACTCATTAGAGAGAGGGGAAGAGGGCACAGCTGAAACAAGAGGAGCAACTGTGGCTCAGAGTGGAGATTGGGACAGTTGTTAGGGTGCATTAGTGTGAATAGTGTTATCAGGAATAAGGTCACCGATATAAAAGAGATGAGTTTACAAAGAGCGTCTAAAGATTTGAAGGTTGTGGGAAAGTCTGACTGAGCGTGGTAGGGAATTCCATAAGTGGGGAGCAGCACGGGAGAAGTCTTGTAGGCGGGAGTGAGAGGTAGTTACCAGAGACGAGACAAGGTCAGATCAGAACCCATGCTCATTGTCTAACAAGCTCAGCATGTACCTTTACACCAGGGCTTTGGGAGCCACAAATGTCACATCTTCTAGGAGGCAATTTTGGAAATAAACAGCATCTCCAGAAGGCCTGTTATACACCTTTACTGGACGTAAATTGCACTTGTACTTCCCAATCCACCATTCCAGGCATGCGCTGCGGCAAGTTACATGTAACTCATAATTTCGTGTTGTTTTACTAAACTTACGTCCAACCCTCAATCAGAACCCTTTAGACATTTTAGCAAATCTACCTCTTAGAATCTAAAACAAATACTTAGAGGAGAGATTAGTCCAGTATCAGGTGACGGCACGGTTATACCCAGGGTGGAGCCTTCTCAAGTTCCGCTGTTGCAGAGATAATGTTGAGTCTCAATATTTACACTGTAATAAATTATTTGTACTAACTGTTGTCCTGGTTACACAACACATTACAATCAACAAGCAAATTTATCTCTGAAAAAAAAATAATAGAAAATAGCGAATAGGGAACGATTGCTGTTTTATCACATAAAATGGTGACACAGAAAACTATATAATATTTAAGGCAAATAAACCTAATTTGTTTCTCGTCAGTAACTTCTCTTTAATCAAAAAATATGTCATATTGCTTATTAAACTGCATATGTTTTCTGATTGCTGTGACCATTTAAAGTTCAAAAAACAAGATATAAATCTTAATTATCAAGATTATTTTGTGCTGATTACGCAATTGCCTGGAAATGAGATATATTTGAACATATGGCTTTACCATAGTAAGATGAGAACATATTGCACTGATTTTCTGAAATAGAATTTGCAGCAATCTGCTACTTAATTACTTTGTTAGCTGATACATTTGTTACTCCCATCTAATGATGTGTTTACAGAAGAGCTGAGATAGAAATACAACGTCCTGGAAAAGCCTTGTGTGAGATATGGAAAGCACGGATGTGACTACTGTACCCATGTGGCTGCTATTGCCAACATTTGGGGCTTAGTCGAAAAAGTTGAACAAGCTCCACCATTTTCGCAAGCAGTGAACTTTTACTTCGAACACTGTGTGCTCGCAGTTCGAATTTAAAAAAAGTTAAAATACTTATCAGTTATTTAAAAATCTTATTTAAATAGTGTTTAAGAACAAAAATATTTTAAAACACGAATTGTAAATGTGAAAGCCAAACTTTGAACACAAATGAAGCAATAGTTGGATGCGGACAACAAACTGGAACCGTGTATCGTGAATATGATCATGGCTATTGAACCAGAGATATTTGACCGGGTCAAAGTTCTGGCCAGTGTACAAACCGGGATCCTAACACCTCTAAAACCAGGCCAGGATCCAACTGGACCACCCTGCGTTCGTTTCATCCCAATCAGTGCAGATGTGTTTGAATGCAGGCTCAGAACAGGTTCCCCGGGTCAAAGTCCTGACCAGCATACACCAACGGGAGTTCCGACCAGGACCCTAACCCCCCTTAAACCTGGCCAGGATCCAACTGGACCACCTCTCATTGGTTTCATCCCAATCGGTGTAATGGTATCCAAATGCATTACCAGACAGACAAACAGACCAATGCATTTTACATATAAGATATGGAAAATTCTTCAAAACAGTATGTTTCATAACCCATGTTTGTGGAAACTACTGTACACATTTGTAACCAGATACATGAAAATTGTCATGGATAGATACTAGTCCCCTAAGGAAGCTGTATCAATAATTTCTAATCCCAAGGAATCTATACAATGTAATCATATTTCATATGCATCTGTGTGGAAAATCATATCCTATTTAGTTGACTTAATGTCATATCTCTGCTATGTTCTAGAAACACACTATATGGACAAAAGTATTTGGCCACATCTGTTATTTATTAAATTACGGAGTTTCAACCAGACCCGTTTCCAGAGGTGTATAAAATCAAGCACCTAACCATGCAGTCTCCATTTGCAAACATTTGTGATACAAAATGGATCATTCTGAAGAACTCAGTGACTTTAAGCGTGGTACTGTGATAGGATGCCACCTTTGCAATAAGACGGTTCGTCGAATTTCATTCCTGCTATATACTCCACCGTCAACTGCAAGTGATATTATTAGTGTGGAAGCGTTTAGGAACAACAACAACCACGTAAAATCACAGAGAGGGGTCAACAACTGTTAAGGTGCATTGTGCGTAAAAGTCACCAACGCTCTGCTGATTTCATAGCTGAAGAGTTACGAACTTCTACTGGCATTATTGTAAGCACAAAAACTGTGCACTGGGAGCTAATGGAATGGGTTTCCATGGCCGAGCAGCTGCATGCAACCCTCACATCACCAAGACCAATGCCAAGCGTTGGATGGAGTGGTGTAAAGCACACCGTCACTGGACTGTGGAGCAGTGGAATCGTGTTCTGTGGACTGACAAATCACGTTTCCCTTGTTGTCAGTCAGAAGGGTGAGTCTGGGTTTGACGGATGCCGGGAGAACGTTACCTGTGTGACTGCATTATACCAACTGTGAAGTTTGGTGGAGGAGGGATAATAGTATGGGGCTATCTTCGGGGAAGGGCAATCTTAATGCTTGGGCATAACAAGTCATTTTGGACAATGCTATGCTTCCAACTTTGTGGCAACAGTTTGGGGAAAACCATTTTCTATTCCAACATGACTGTGCCCCAGTGCACAAAGCAAGAACTACAAATACATGGTTTGATCAGCGCCTGACCTCATAAATGCACTACAGAATGAATGGGCACAAATTCCCACAGAAACACTCCAACATCTAGTGGAAAGCTTTCCTAAGAAGAGTGGAAGCTGTTATCTCTGCAAAAGGGAGACCAACTACATAATATGTATTTGAATACAATGTCATTACATTCTCAGTTGGTGTAATGGTCAAGCACCCAAATACTTTTGTCCATATAGTGTATGTTATATCCTTTTTAGAATCCAGTATAATATCTGTTTATGAATAATAAAACCATTGCAAAACAGATTAGTATTACAGCACACTTTTTGTTACGATGTCACAGACTTGGGGGATTTTGCGAAAGAAAGAAAAAGGTTTAAAAAAGTGCTGAATGATTTTATAAATGGTCAGTTCTTGGAGCTCAGTTTTCCACAATACCTTGTAGCCATTTTTCGGGTGGCAGATCACACAAAGAGTATGTGAGTGTGCTGTGACTGTTTCTGTGTTTTATTTTAAGAAAAGCATTTATGTTTCAGTATGTCAATCACTATTTTTATTCAATAAGCATTGTGACAGTTTGTATTCAGCTCCATTTAAAAACATTTTGCCTTTGTGTTCTTAAAAAATTCATGTGTCAGATAGGATTGGTTTTTATAATGCTACATTTATGAAGGGAATTGCTTGGTTTAGAATAATTCTGATTATATTAAGTTGAGATTCCATTTTGGGATCAGTCAGGGAGTAATTGATGTCTTCCTATGAGTGCCAGCTCTTCTAGTAGTGGTTAATGGTGGCAGAACTTTGTATTTAATAATAAGTGTGTGCGATATTTTGGCTATTTTAGTCATTATTTGACAAACCAGGTGATTTTGTTTTCATTAACCCTTTCACACTCACATGGAACACATGCCAAGTGGATCTTATCCTGATGGGGGGTATAGATCGTGGCCCTTGGCTCTTTTCTCTGTACTGTACACCTCCTCCCTGAGGGAAGTCATCAGTTCCTTTGGCCTGAAGTACCATCTCTTTGCCGATGACACTCAACTCATCTCCTGATCTCTCCCCTTTGGTCCTCTCTCAGGTGTCCATTTGCCTGCCCGCCATCTCCTCCTGGATGTCTCCTGCCCTCCCGACCTCTCTATCAATGTTGACAACACCACTATCTCCTCTGTTCCCCTGCTCTGCTGCCTGGGTGTCATTCTTGACTCCTCCCTCTCCTTCGCCGCTCACATTCAATCTCTTGTCCAATCCTGTTGCTTTCAGCTCCGCAATATCGCCCTATCAGACCCGTTCTCTCCCAGGATGCCGCCAAAACTCTTATCCACTCACTAATCATTTCTCATCTCGACTACTGCAATCTTGTCCTTAATGGCCTCCCCCGCTGCCATCTAGCTCCTCTTTGGCCTATACTTAATGCTGCCTATATCTTCCTCTTTTGCGGCTCCACATCTTTCTCCCGTCTCTGCCAAGCCTTACAGTGGCTGCTCTTCTCCTATAGAGTCCTCTTCAAACTCTTCAAGCTCACGTACAAGCCCTTCTTCAACCCCAATACTCCATACATCTCCAACCTCATCTCCATACATACTCCCTCCCGCCCTCTCAGGTCGCAAATGACTGTCGCCTTTCCTCCCCTCTGGTAACCACATCTCAAAGCCATATCCAAGATTTCTCCCGTGCTGCCCACCTTCACTGGAACGATCTCACTCATTCTATCAGACTATCCCCTTACCTGTATAGCTTCAAACCATATTATTGAAAACCCACCTGTTTATAAAAGCCTACCAGTCCTCCACTTAACCATTTCCCCATGTAGTATACTTCACCCTCTTTCATCCTCCATCTCTCCCACTCTTACTTCTTGCCCTCAGATCACCTTACATTGGCTCACCCCCATGTGTCAACCGTTTGTCTGCCCCTTTCGCTTTAGATTGTAAGCTCTAGTGAGCAGAGCCCTCTTCCCATCTGTTCTCATTACCTATAACTTTTGCTCACCAGCTACACTGTACCCCTCCTCCTTGGGCTCTCTGCCCATTGACTCCACTTCTCCATTGTCTTTGCACCTCCTTCAGTGACTCTGACCCTGTTAGCTGCACCCACGCTAATGGGCAGAGTTTTCAGCTTACACTGAATGTACCCCTTGTACCCCAGTAGCTGTGCTGAAAGTTGTAGTGTTATTTGTGTACTGTCTTGGTGCTATCCTGCTGTACGGCACTGCCGTCCTCCTGTGGCATCCTATAAATAAAGGTTAATTATAATAATAATAATAATATTGATCACATCAGCATTAGCCCAGATAATTGTAGCTATCAGTAATGGTACTCATGAAATAATAAAAAGCACAAGTTACACCCTCTGCCGGCTGAAAAATCTTCCTCCACGGACTGACCATGACCCCGTTAGGATTGCCAGATTATTTGTCCCTGGATTAAATTAATTTAATAAACGGTACTTCTAAAGGACCCTGGATATGTGTGGATTGGTTGTTGATTAAATACTCATGTTTTGCAGAGCAAGAATGGCTCTGCTAATATTTCAGTATAAACATTATAACAAAAAATATAACATCTATTTTCCTTTAATATGTAAAGAAAGATACATAAAACACTTCAATCCCTCAAACTTCAATGTGTGTTTATTGCTCACCAGGGAAAATAAAGGCAACAGCCCAGTCTGATGAATACAAACAGACAGTAAACACTGATTACAGAGAGCGAAAACCATTTTTGGTGAAAACGATAAAAGAACTCACTACCTTTCAGTTGAAAAGAAACAATATAAAGAGATTTGTTTGCTGCTCAATTAAATGTACTGCGTAAGCGGTTTCTGAATTCAGGTTCTCATTCTCCTTTACCAACACATTAATAAATATTCCTAAATATATAAAGGAGACAGTAAAAACTAAACACATTGGGTGGATTAAGTACAGTCATGGACAAAAGTTTTGAGATTGACACAGGTTTTGGTTTTCACAAAGTTTGCTGCTTCAGTGGTTTTAGACTTTTTTGTCAGATATTGCTATAGTATACTTTAGTAAAATTACAAGCATTTCATAAGTGTCAAAGGTTTTTATTGACAATTACATTAAGTTTATGCAAAGAGTCAATATTTGCAGTGTTGAGCCTTCTTTTTGAAGACCTCTGCAAGTCGCCCTGGCATGATGTCAATCAACTTCTGGGCCACATACTGACTGATGGCCGCCCATTCTTGCCTAATCAATACTTGGGCAGAATTTGTAGGTGTTTGTTTGTCCACCCACCTCTTGAAAATTGACTACAAGTTCTCAATGGGATTAAGGTCTGAGGAGTCTCCTGTCAATGGACCCAAAATTTCAATGTTTTGATCCCCGAGCCACTTAGTTAGCACTTTTGCATTATGGCAAGGTGCTCCATCATGCTGGAAAAGCCATTGTTCATCACCAAACTGTTCTTGGATGATTGAGAGAAGTTGCTCTTGGAGGATGTTTTGGTACAATTCTTTATTCATGGCTGTGTTCTTAGGCATAATTTTGAGTGAGCCCTCTCCCTTGGCTGAGAAGCAGACCCACACATGAATGGTCTCAGGATGCTTTACTGTTGGCATGACACAGGACTGATGGTAGCGCTCACCTTTCCTTCTCCAGACAAGCATTTTTCCAGATGCCCCAAACAATTTGAAAGGGGATTCATCAAAGAAAATGACTTTACCCCAGTCCTCAGCAGTCCAATCCTTGTACCTTTTGCAGAATATCAGACTATTCCTGATGTTTTTCCTGGAGAGAAGTGGCCTCTTTGCTGGCCTTCTTGACAGCAGGCCATCCTCCAAAAGTGTTCGCCTCACTGTGCCTGCAAATTCACTCACACCTGCCTGCTGCCATTTCTGAGGAAGCTCTGCCCTGGTTGTGGCCCGATCCTGCGGCTGAATCAACTTTAGGAGACGTCCTGGCGCTTGCTGGACATTCTTGGGTGCACTGAAGCCATCACAACTATGGAACATCTCTCCTTGAAGTTCTTGATGTTTCGATAAATGGTTGATTTAGGTGCAATCTTACTAGCAGCAATATCCTTGCCTGTGTAGCTCTTTTTGTGCAAAGCAATGATGACTGCATGTGTTTCCTTGCAGATGGTTAACAGAGGAAGAACAATGATTTCAAGCACCACCCGCCTTTTAAAGCTTGCAGTCTGTTATTCTAACTCAATCAGCATGAGAGAGTGATCTCCAGCCTTGTCCTCCTCAACACTCTCACCTGTGTTAACGAGGGAATCACTGACCTGATGTCAGCTGGTCCTTTTGTGGCAGGCCTAAATGCAGTGGAAATGTTGTTGATAATTTTATTGTCATGGCAAAGAGGGACTTTAAAATTAAATGCAATTCATCTGATCCCTTTTCACGTCATTCTGTCTTTGTATGCAAATTGACATCATAAAGAGTGAGGCAGCAGACTTTGTGAAAAATAATATTTGTGTCATTCTCAAAACTTTTGTCCATGACTGTACTACGCCAGTTTCCTTATCGTAAATTGAGTGAATTGAGCCTGTGTTTGCTCTCCAAGAGGTCACACAGTTATGCGCGAATGCAGAGTGGCTAACATCGGACACTGGAGAGGTGTAACATTGAAGGGAAATGGCGTTCTCACACAGCCCTAGCACACCAAAGGAATGTTCACAGAAATGCGGCTCATGCACACTTGGAGAGAGAGAGAGAGAGAGAGGAAAGGAGACAAGAGAGAGAGAGAGGAAGAAACGCCTCAATAATTGTTGTCAGTGCTTATAGTCTGGGCTGGTAACAGCAAAATTGTGGGTGTGCACCCGAAAAAGACGCTACCAGCAATAGGTTTTGACAGGCTGGGCCGATGACACTAGGGATACAGTGTGGGTTCCCCCTGTCATAATGTCCACCAGCCCAGCCTGTTCAGTGTGGGGCTGAAAGGCTGAATTCCCTAGGAGAATCTGGTATGCAAATAAATGATCCCTCCGTTGAAAAAAGCAGCACCCTTGCTGCAAGCACTAGGACTCTTCCCACGCCCGTGGTAGGCTGGTTGTGTGGTAATTAAGAGTCAATGATCAAAGTTTTGGGATTTTTTTGTGGACTAATGGTCCCAGCAAGTCCTGGCAGTATGATGATGAGTATGATGAGGCTTGTAGAATTACAAGTGCTAGTATACTCCTGGCTTTCAGAGCATGGTGGCACTTGTAGAACTACAAGCACCAGCATGGCCTGGCATTGAGGGCCCGCTCGCACCTGTAGTGCACCAGGGAAAAACTACATCGAAATAAAAATACAAACACTGTGACAAAGTCCTTCAATTAAAAATAAAGAGACTCCCCTACACATAAATGCTTTTTTATCCATTAATTGATCGCCTACATCCAGGAGAGGTTCTCATGTAAATGAAAGTCTCTGAGCCTGTCTCATTAATAATAGCAAATGCTGCAAAATCTTCCTCTGTCCTAATGATAACTTCAATTCGAATCGCTTGAAAGGTGAGAACATTATCATTGAGTACTTTCTCTTTTCAGATCTGTGAAAAAGGGGGTGGTAAAGGCCTAAAATAAATTGATCTTGAAAAAATGTTTTCTCTGCCAATACACACAGGTTTTTTTTATCATGCTCCTTTTAGAGCCCTTCCATCAATTCCGAAAAATGAATTAAGTTGTGTTCACTGTCTTCTTGAAAATGAACAAATAATCATTTTCGTAACACAGCTGCAGATAACATATCCTCCTAAATATATTCTAGATTCTTAACTATGTCCCTTAATGCAGCTCGATTCCTTTCTGACGTTAATAGAATAATCTTTCTGGCATCACCCTCTAATGCACTGAAGGCCAGCAGCCTGGGAGTCTCTAGAGATCTGGTACAGCCTTGTAGTACTTTCCAGTCTATCAATCCAATCAATTAGAGACATACTGGTGCCATCGAATTTCAGTAGATGAGCCATTAAGGGGAGACTCTATTTATCATTGCAACTGACAGCAAAGGGAAACACAGATAGCAGATTTATTATTAAACATCACAGTGTTTTATGTATGTTTCCAATGGTTTATTTGTAGATTAACTTGTAAACATGTACAATAAGATGTAATTCAAGCAGTTTTGGAGTTTCATTTTTTTGCTCAAGAGGTTGATTGTTATTAAACAAATCACTTAGTTAATAAGTAGGATACACTTCAATGTATGTTTCAGGAAGCTAACCCTCCGCTGGTATTTAAAAATGTATACACTGTAAATGTCATACTTCTTTCCACCTGTCAGGCCTTCAACTATCCTGTGGTAATAGTTATTTTTCGCTTTACTCTTTTTCTTATCGTCACTTGTATTATGCTGCTCCTCCGGTGAGTCTGTCATTTGTTTCCATTTACTACAACTACTGCATAACACCACCTCTCAGATTACAGGGTATATTTACTAAACTGCGGGTTTCAAAAAGTGGAGATGTTTCCTATAGCAACCAATCAGATTCTAGGGCCTGATTCATTAGTGATCTTATTTGTGCAAAAGTTAAGATGCTTATTTTTAAGAAGAAGTGGGGAGATAAGAGTGAAGTTAAGATGGATTTTCATCTTAACTTAAGAAATTCTTAACATACGCAGTGGATTTTGATTCTTATCTCCCTTTTCTGAGCATGCACAGAGTGGATTTGCTTAAAATAAGCAAAAAACGGCAGATAAGATAACTAATGAATCAGGCCCCTAGTTATCATTTATTTAGTACATTCTACAAAATGACAGCTAGAATCTGATTGGATGCTATAGACAACATCTTGACTTTTTCATACCCGATGTTAGTAAATATACCCTTATATCTCCCTTTTTGACATCATTTGTTTTTCATCCAACCCCTTTTCATTATTTCTCATCGCTATGTGCTAGTAATGTGCATGGCAAGGAATTCCCATTGAGTGTATCACCTGTGCAGCTTCTAATTGCACTTCCAATGACCATCTTGCGGTCTACCATAGCTTCCTACTATCCTGATATCCTAGTTTCCCCAATATCCATTTTGCATTGCCCTGCCAATTGGATTTCAGTGGAGGCATGTGGCTATTTGTCAGAGCGATCAATGATAGCCTGGCACAAAATAAAGATGGATAAACTGAGCTGTGTTTAACAGCAGGTCTGGATATCACTATAGTGCAGAGCTCTTAGGGGTATATTTGCTAAACAGCCAGTTTCAAAAAGTGGAGATGTTGCCTATAGCAGCCAATCAGATTCTAGCTATCATTTATTTAGTACTTTCTACAAATGACAGCTAGAATCTGATTGGTTGCTATAGGTAACATCTCCACTTTTTCAAACCCGCGGTTTAGTAAATCTAGCCCTTAGTCTCTAGAGTGACGCATCATGACACTGTCAACTCATGTTGCAAACTTTAGCACTGGTCACACCTGCCAGACTTACAGCGAGTTGTTATAACTATGAAGCAAACCTGACGTTTGTCCATCTCACTGCTGCTGCCTGGCAGTCACCTCATCACAGGTAAGTACTGTGCGTTCAAAGATGCTCTTCTGCATACCACTGCTGTAACGCTTGGTTATTTGAGTTACTGTCACCCTCCTGTCAGCTTGAACCAGTTCGCCCATTGATCTCTGACCTCTCTTGTTAACAAGGCGTTTTCGCCCACAGAACTGCCGCTCACTGGATGTTTACAGTTCTGCGCACCATTCTCTGTAAACTCTAGAGACTGTTGTGCATGAAAATCCCAGGAGATCAGTAATTTCTCAGTTGCTGAAACATGATTGGCTGATTACAAATTTGCATTAGCGGACAGGTGTACCTAATAAAGTGGCCACTGGGTGTATGTATAATTGAACAGTTAACTACCTACATTAGGTTAATTTATGAATAATGTAATACTATCTTTCTATAGCGCTTTCTATATTTTTTAAACATTTTGTATATTGTAGGGAGTTACTTTCCTGGTTTAGAAGAGCTTATGGGCAGTTATATACATTCTTCAGGACACATGTTTCCTGTTATTATATGAGTGCTTAGGTATTTATGTTTTTCTTATATACAAAGTAAACCACAAACTCCATAAAAATGTTCCAGAATTAATAATTTTGTTGCAAAGTGACAAGAACTGTGAGAAATACAACACACAAATATAGGGTGTTTAATGCATGATCAAATAGTTTTTGTGTTGTCTCTCTATTCAACACTTGTTAAACAAAGTTTGCAGATTTATTTTCAGCGATATGGAAATTTATTGACAATAGTATATTGTTCTCTAATGTGTTTTTAAATAAATGATTTATAAGTCTGTGGGAGGAAACCGGAGCACCCGGAGGAAACCCACGCAAGCACAGGGAGAACATACAAACTCCACACAGATAAGTCCATGGTCCATGAACTCATGACCCCAGCACTGTGAGGCAGAAATGCTAACCACTTTGCCACCATGCTGCCCAATCAACAATGACAGACAAATTCTGTATTTAGGTAATGTTTCATTTGTTTACAAATGTATTACTGACACACTTATGTTAACATAAGTGAAAAAATGCAGTTTTAAAAAAATGCTATAAAGTTTGTTCCCAAAAAAATAAAGTAGTTATTGTTGTTTCAATCTGCTTTTCTATTGAACATAAATTGTGTGTATTTATTCCAAGGAAGTGAATGAATTATTAATAAACAGTGTGATTGATGTTAGTGGTGCAGTCACAATACATGTACATAATTAGGTGGTGTGAGTCAATGTCAAAAAGTGTTTATTATTTACAAGCGGGGTAGTCGCAGAACATTCTCAGTGCACAAATGAGTTGGGTGTACCTGATCTATGACTCCATAAACCTGGGGCCTGATTCATTAAGGATCTAAACTTGAGAAACTTCTTATTTCAGTCTCCTGGACAAAACCATGTTACAATGCAAGGGGTGCAAATTAGTATTCAGTTTTGCACATATGTTAAATACTGACTGTTTTTTCATGTAGCACACAAATACTTGATAGCTTATTTGTACACTGAAATTTAAAGTTGATATTTGTGTGCTACATGAAAAAACAGTCAGTATTTAACTCATGGGCAAAACAGAATGCTAATTTGCACCCCTTGCATTGTAACATGGTTTTGTCCAGGAAACTGAAATAAGAAGTTTCTCAAGTTAAGATCCTTAATGAATCAGGCCCCTGGTGTATAACCTCCAGCTCAACATATGCACACAACTTTTGTTCCGTGCAACTTTGTTGCGTGTCATTTTTGACACATCCGACTAGCACCGGGCCTCATGTGTCCATATTACGTACAGATATGTGGCTCAAAAAAATATAATTAATATTTAAATACACGCATATATGAACATTGTATCAAGCACATGAGTTTTCTCTCCTAACTTCCACAAGATGTTTAATATTAGACTGATGTTCAAAAAAGCAGCCTAACATTTCTTATTACATAAATGCTAATTACCTTAGGTTTTGTTATTTTAAATGGGCTGTGTATATGGCAAATAAGTAAAAACGGTGGTCTAAGTGGGAATGACGATATGGAAAATATAAGTGAATGTTTTTGATAGGTTTACCATGAAGGCAGTAGGAGAAGTGATGGTATATCATACTACCGTATACCAGTCCACTTTCACCACTGCATAAGAAGGATATCACAGGGATCCTCCCTATCAACCACAGTACTGCCCACTCCATCATATTTACTCCCAAAGCCAGGATATTGCTAGAATTCCATTTGTTCCACAAGACAAAGGAAATGAGCTTCTTAATCTTATAATTATCGCAACACTGCAATCGGCCTCTAGCTAGAAAGACCAGCAACCTCCAAACTACCTGGGATACTGCTGGCAGTCATCAACCTCACTGTTTCTCATTATCCGGTTAACTGTTCCATACACTCAACTGGGCTTTATGTCTTATATACAGATTTAGAAAAGAAATTTATCTACAAAGCCACTGACAATGCTTAAACTTCTAACAGCCGAGTATGAAAGTGATTTTCAATGTGATATATTTCAGGGATCTCACATGTGGCTTTTAGTCCCTAAGGGCAGATGCTTATTAAATTGTATCTGGAATTTGTAGGTCATGTGAACTGTGTTCATTATTCTATACCTCCTCCTTAATTCTTACTTTGGAAACCTTACACCTCGATTAAACAATTTTGCATGTCGTGTTCTATCCTATAAAAAATACCTAAATTCATTAAACCTGTATTGACCCTAATTTCGTGGCATTGTCGGTTAAACCAAAAAAGCCCAAAATCTGCAGTGAGGCTTGATGGAGCCAGTGTGAGTAGAAGACTAGTGCATATATATATATATATATATATATATATATATATATATATATATATATATACAAGTTAACCCGTGCATGATACTCATGCATTCTAGTCAAATCAAGCTACTTAAGGTGTTAAAAAGGTTCTTGTCATGCATTTGGGCCATAGCCCAGGCCTCAACCACCAACCACTCCCCACTGTCACCCCCGGCAACCACCAACCACTCCCAACTGTCACCCCCGGCAACCACCAACCACTCCCAACTGTCACTTCTCCTTCAAGAAATATATATATATATTTTTTAAATCTTTATAAACACTTTTAACAATTAACAAATTAAAAACATCTTAGTATACCAAATTTCAGCCCTTTCTGAATTTTTTTTCCCACACACACTAAGAATTTAGTAGGTCAGTGTATAACTCCGCCCAGCAGGTGGCGCTGCAGCTTGGTTTTATTTTTCCACACACACACACACACACACAGACAGACAGACTAACACACGCCACTAGACATTTATATTATAGATGTGTGTATATATATATATATATAGGTATATATAGGTATATATATATATATATATATATATATATATATATATATATATATATTATACGTATATGTGTATATATTTAGGACTGGATGGATGATCATGTGGAAACCTCCACAAGGCTTTAATTAACTGAAATTGAACAAGCTCGCTGCAGGTAATGTTCACTTAGTACTCTGGCTACTTCTAGAGGAATGTGTTCTCTTGTATCTGTCTTTGTCGATATAAAAGTATGAAAACAAATGTATCGAAGAAACATGAAGTAGAGGGAAAGGTGACCGGAGGTAATTACACAAAACAGAACATAGGGGTAAACAAAGACTACGAAAAGAAAACATTGATCACAGTGGGGGTGCATGAAAAAATTCCTTATCTGTATAACAAAATGAAAAATTAACCAGCATGTTGCCGTTTTTACAGTAGCCAAAATATTGTTATGTTGGTCCTTTTATAATAGAGTAAAACATTTTACACCTAAGTGGGTTGTACCAGTGACTTCAGAAAACTCATACGTTGTAGAGTTATTATAATTAATTAAAATAAGTAATACTATCATCACTGTGTGATGCCACATTCAAAAGCTATATAAAGACATCTGCAACACTTTGTTTTATGGTATCTTGGTCTCCAGTGCTACAAATAGAGAGAGTCAGGGCCTGAGCAGCCGGCCAGCTTACTCTCCCTCCTGTCTCTGCCGAACGGACCTGCACATAGTGTGCATTCGCCTGCATTAAGCACCTTAATTCCAGAGATTCTTAAGTAGATTGTTGAACATATTATGAATAGGAAATTTGGGCTAAAATAAGTAATATTAAAACATAGTTAGTATTTAGTATGTTGGTTCATGTAGCACAATAAGTTTGCAAAGAAAAGTCAGAGACCAAACCAAAATGGCTTGGCAAACAATATATTAAAGAATAATGAGTAGCCACCACCATTTATTTATCCTCCAACAGCATCAGTTTTTAAATCCCCAGTGTAAAAAGCTATTTGCCCTGGTGATTTGAAAATTGCTGACAGCAAGTGCGGTGGTGGCAGCTGAGCAAATGCAGAGGGCTGCATTCAACCCCTTCCCACTCAAGAGAAGTGTCTTCATATCTCGGTAACCTTAGATACACTCATCTAGAGAATGTATCTAACCAGCTAAAAGAGATATGCTGGTTATTCTTTTACAAAATTGACGCCATGGGGTAAATGTATCAAGCTGAGAGTTTTCCGGCAGGTATGAAAAACCACTCAGATTCTAGCTGTCATTTATTTAGTACATTCTACAAAATGACAGCTAGAATCTGATTGGTTGCTGTAGGCAACATCTCCACTTTTCAACCCTGCCGTAAAACTCTCAGCTTGATACATTTACCCCCATTGGTCTATCTTGTCAAATTAGGCAAAACGTGTCAAAAGGTGGACTAATCATGTAATAATCCTTACTCTGTCCTCTAATAAACAGTGAAGGTTAACAACAGTCTAAAATACAGTGACAAAGCTAAAAGTAAGTAAAATATAGAAACAGTAAAGAGTAGCGAAAACAGCAAAAAGTTGACACATATGTTTTTTTTAGCAGCAATCTGTAATTTGATCTTGCATTTAAAATTAACAAATAAATGAAGGGTAGTAAAACTTTTCAAACTGTGTTAGTGGTATTTATCTGTGCTATTTGCAGCTCCTATATCTCTTGAAAGGTGAAGCAAATAAGGCTTCCAGCAGAGAAAGCTATTTCAGCTTGGCTATTGTGTCTCAGACCCATACAGACAGGCCCATTTAAATGCAGATGCCAGCGACCTAGTGAGAATAAAAAATTAATTCAGAATTCTGACTTTTTTTTATCCATATTCATCCTATTTGAAAATACCCATCAAGCGCCACCAGCTGCTCCCAATAAACCTGCAGTGAAAGACTACCTGGTATAAAATGATTGTCACATTTTTTACTTTACAGAAAAAGGCAACTTTTATTTCACACTTGGCCGGTTCCTAAATAATTCACATCTGATGATTTATCAATGCACACAGCAGACATTTACTGCTCTATACACCTCTATATGTCTCCCGTGAAAAAATGATGGTGATATTCACATTAAATTAGTTCAATGTCACATCGAAACATATACAGTAAATAGCATTTAAAATGGATAAGAGTGCAGTAAATGAATACAAGGAGGGCTACAACAAATATTACTAAACACTTTTCATTTAACCTGAATATTTAATCATGGTTCTTAATCATCGTTGACAAAATCACAGTTTGCAGTCCTCCACACCTGCTCCCTTGCACTGTCTTGTCTCCTCTTCCTTGAGGACATTGCCAGAAATATGCCTTTTTCCCTCTCTAGTTATTACCAAAATCCTTATACATTCTCTCATTACCTTCTATCTTGACTATCATAACCTCTTCCTAACGCTATGCGATCAGCGGCTAGACAGAATTATAAGGTCGATAGATCGAATGTCCACAATATTATTAGGTCGACAATTGAAATATAGACCGTATTATTAGGTTGAAATGTAGACAGTATTATTAGGTCAACAATTCGAATGTAGACAATATTAGGTGAACAATTCAAATATAGACAGTATTATAGGGTTAGGGATATTAATGTCGACCTAATAATACTGTCTACATTTGAATTTCCAACCTAATTCTCTGTACATTTCAATTGTCGACCTAATAATTCTGTCGATGTTATTATTGTCTTTCTAACTCTGTCTATATTATAGGGTTGGCCATATATATGTCAGTCATGTAACTGTCAAACATATGTATCACACCCCTCCTAACTAGCCTTTCCCTCACCATCTATCCCCTCTCCAGCCCATACTAAAAGGCAGTACTGATCTTTCTCTTTTGCTGTTCCACATCCACATCACTCTGCAAATTCCAATATTGGCTCCCATAACTTTCCGAATCCAATTCAAGCTATTCATCCTTACCTTCAAAGCCCTGAAGAACACCTTTCCATCACCTTTCCATCATACATCTACATCACAAGATGCTCTCCCTGATGCCCTCTGAGATTTGTCTCTGACCTGTACCTTGCCTCCTCTCAGATTGCCATCTCTCACTCCCTCCTCCAAAACTTCTCCTGTGCTAAATCCTTCTTATGGAGCTTCCTATCCCACCTGACCAGACTCTCCCTGAACCATAAATTCTTTAAGCACACTCTAAAGCCCCCCTCTGCACTATAGCCTATACCACCCCTGCTGGACAGAAGGAGTGGAACGGTGCATCATCGGGCACCATAAAAAAATTTGTTTAGGGGCGCGGCAATGTCGTTCTAGCATCCTAGGACCCCTCAGCTCTGAATAGAGGGCCTTTTGGCTGGATGGGCTTAATCCGCTTCCCGGTCTTTGGATAGGGACCTTACACAGTGTATCTGGGTTTCCTTCTCATCGTCAGTAAACAACTGTTACTGACCACTCCCATTAGTGTCAACTGGCACCAGACACTCACCGCCTGCGAATGCCAACTACGCAATAGTTGTAGAAGGAGAGTGCTGCCACCACCAGGCTACTTCACTGGCACCTTTTACTTCTGGGTAGCTACTGGTATAGCTGCTCTTTGCTGTGAGCTGGTTGGTTCCACCTGACCACTTACTATGGATCAGGACTGCTGGGTGCTAGGCGGAGCATTGAACGAATTTGAGTGTAAGCTTTTATCTGTTGGTCACAGGATACAGCAGGCAATAGGAGTCAAGCAGAATCTTGAATTAGGGATGATTTATTGCTGAAGGGTCCTTCTAAGGACTGTTGCACACTAAGTAAAGGTACTTTAACCTGTCCAGGCTGATTCATGCAGCTAACACTTGACTCAAACTTGAGGGCTTGCACACCTTTAACCTTGTTGCTAGTGGCTGGGGAGAGTGTACTTTCCCTGTCCATAAGCTGCCAGGGAGAGGGGGGGCTCAGCCGCCACTCCGCCCCTGGTGCCACCAAGTCCAGCGTTAGAGATTTATCTTTAACTCTATCATCTAAAAATACTTCCAGGGACCTTGCTCTGGGGTCTGGCTCCGCCTGTAGCTGAATTCAGCTCCAGAGAGTAGGCAGCCAGATCTCAGTGAAGCAGTCCTCCTGGGGCTCATTGAGCGCCAGTAAGTTTCTTAGCATGATGGGTTTCTCTGCATTTCCAGCATCTCCTAGATTCATGAACTGTATTCCTATTTAAATTCAATAACTTTAACAGCCGCACACTGCCACCAGAAACTAAAAAAACACACATCTTACAATCATCTTACCTACCTTTCTTCATCCCTGCTTCTATTAGCTGGTGATATATCACCTAATCCAGGTCCCCCTCAATTCTCCCACACGCATATATCTGAACACTACAGAAATCCAGCAAACCTTAAACACATCACCTGTCTCCCCTCTCTTCCTAAGTCCTATAAATGTGCCCTTTGGAATGCACGTTCTGTTTGTAACAAACTTACCTCCATTCATAATCTCCTTCTCTCTAACAACCTCAACCTACTAGCAATAACAGAAACATGGCTCACGCAATCAGACACTGCCTCACCTGCAGCCCTCTCACATTGTGGTCTACATTTCACACACACCCCCAGACCAGGAGGCAGACAATGAGGGGGGGGTTGGACTACTTCTCTCCCCACAGTGCACATTCACAGTTCTACCAAGTGTCCCATCACTCACATTCACATCTTTTGAAGTACATGCTGTTAGGATTTTTAACCCATTCTCTATGCGTGTTGCTGTCATCTATCGCCCCCCTGGTCCACACCAACAATTTCTTGAACACTTCTCTGCGTGGCTCCCTCACTTCTTATCTACTGATATCCCCACCATCATCATGGGTGATTTCAACATCCCTATTTCTAATCCACGTTCCAATGCTGCTTCCAAACTACTCTCTCTAACCTCCTCACTTGACCTCTCCCAGTGGATTGAATCCGCTACTCATCAGGATGGCCACTGTCTTGATCTTGTTTTCTCTAGACTATGCTCAGTTTCTCATTTCCTAAACACTCCTTTCCCCCTCTCGGATCATCACCTTTTTAGCTACTCGCTCATCCCCATTTCTTTACTCTCCCTGCTGTCAAACTCTTCTAAGCCTCCTCACAACCGCAGGAATATCAACGCTATTGATTTTCAACAGTTTTCCACCTCTCTCCAAAACCTTCTCTCCCCAATTTCTACATTCTTCTCCCGTGATCGGGCAGTACCCCATTTTCATCAAACCCTAGCAACTGCCCTGGATCAAGTGGCTCCAGCGACACTACATACTTCGCATAGAATTCGTTGCCAACCGTGGCACACTACAGTAACACGAACTCTACAAAAACGTTCTCATAAAGCAGAACGTCACTGGCGTAAATCTTGTGCCTCTAATGATTTCATCATATATACTGATATCTACCACTCCTATAGAAATGCTCTGGACACTGCTAAACAAGCATACTTCCGATCTCTCATCTATGCTCAGGCTTCTAACCCCAAATGCCTCTTTAACACATTTAACTCTCTTCTGAATCCTCCTGCCCCAAATCCTCCATCTAACATCAGTGCACAGGCTCTTGCTTCCTATTTCAAGGACAAAATTGATAAGATCAAGCTTGAAATGGTATCATCTCCCTTGACAGGCAATCAATTTAGGCTCAGTTCCTTTGTAGCACCCTTTGACACTCTCTTCATTTGATCCCACAAATGAAGAGGAAGTTTCTACTCTCTTCTCATATTCCTACTCTACCTCCTGTCCTCTTGATCCCATTCGCTCACAAATTGGGATGTCCCTGTCTCCTGTTCTCATTCCCCCTCTAACTAAAATCTGTAATCTCTCTCTTTCTACTGGTATTTTTCCATCACTATTCAAGCATGCAGTGATTACTCCCATTTTAAAAAAACTAAATTCTGACCCTAACTCTCTCGTAAATTACCGCCCCATCTCCCAGCTCCCATGCCCCTCCAAGCTTCTCGATAGAATTGCCTACACTCGCCTCACTCACTTTCTTACAGCAAACAACCTGTTGGATCCTCTTCAGTCAGGCTTTCGCTTTCAACACTCCACAGAGACTGCACTGACCAAGGTTGTCAATGATTTGATAACAGCAAAAAATAATAACCATTACTCTCTTCTAATTCTCCTTGATCTCTCTGCTGCATTTGACACTGTTGACCACTCTCTCCTCATACAAACGCTACAATCCCTAGGTCTTGAAGGCACTGTCCTATCCTGGTTCTCATCCTACCTATCTAATTGCTCTTTCAGTGTTAATTTCTCTGGATCCACCTCTGCTCCGCTTCCTTTATCAGTTGGAGTACCACAAGGCTCAGTCCTAGGTCCTCTGCTATTCTCTATCTACACCACTTCTCTTGGAAAACTAATAAGCTGGATTGGATTACAGTATCATCTCTATGCGGATGATACACAAATTTATCTATCCTCTCCTTATCTTTCACCATCTGTGTTGTCTCGCGTTACTGACTGTCTTTCTGCCATTTCATCTTGGATGTCTTCTCGCTGTTACGGTTCAGGTACCTTAGTCAGTATTTTCGCAGACTTACCTAGGGCGCGGAGTCTAACGACCTCCACCAAGAACCACCGCAAGGTAGGATGGGTTTTGCTGCCGAAGAACCGCAGGTCGCGGCCCCCAGGTTAGCCTACTGACGTAGAGAAAAGGTACTAAGTGATGGATAGACAGCAGAAAATATGACAAACCCAGGGTCTGGTGGTCTGGAACGGAAGCTAGTTCGGTGCACGGTATCTGTCGTATGCGTAGTATTGGAGATGAGTCCAAGGGTAGTCAGGTACACAGCCGGGTCGGTACACAGGAGATGATCCAATATGCGGTGCCAGGGAGGAGTCCAGAGAATAGCCAGAAACACTGCCGAGTCGGTACACAATAGTCAGTCCAATACACGGTGCCAGGGATAAGCCAAAGGATAGTCAGGACGCAGCCATGTCGGTACACAGGAGTCTGGGAGAATGCAGGAGCACACAGGAAGCAGGAACACAGGAAGAGGGAGCCAGAAACAGGAAACACATTGCTCTGACACAGATAGTGTGTCAGAGCAGGGAAGATATAGGTTTTGAATTCCCCGCCCAGGAGTCACCTGACCTGCCACTGAGAGGATCCGGAAGTGCGGGGATGCGAACAGGAGAAGTGCAGACCCGCCGGAGAAGACGGCTGCAGACATCGCCGTTGAGCAGCGGAGCGGGGAACAGATAAGTTCATGACACTCGCCAACTCAAACTCAATCTTTCAAAAACTGAACTAATAATATTCCCACCCAAAAACAGAAGCTTCCTGCCTGACGTTTCAATTTCTGTTGATAACATGACCATAAATCCCACCCCACAAGCTTGTTGCCTAGGTGTATTCCTTGATTCACAACTGTCATTCCCCACATCAACTCTATATCTAAATCATGTTACATACACCTAAAGAACATTTCCAGGATACGCACATATCTGACACAAGACACCGCAAAAACCATAATTCATGCACTCATCATCTCCCGCATTGACTATTGCAATTCCCTCCTTACTGGTCTTCCCAAAGTCAGACTTGAACCCCTACAATCTATTTTGCATGCAGTGGCTAGATTGATTTTCCTTACCAACCGTTTTTCCTCTGCTGAGCCACTCTGTCAGTCTCTACATTGGCTGCCTGTATTTCAACAAATCCAATATAAAATTCTTCTACTAACATACAAGGCCATCAACAAGATTGCACACGACATACATTTCCTCACTGGTCTCGAAATATCTCCCCACTCGACACCTCCGCTCTGCACAAGATCTACATCTCTCCTCCACTCTCGTCACATCCTCCCATTCTCGGTTACAGGATTTTTTCCGGGCTGCACCCACGTTGTAGAATTCCCTCCCTCGCACAGTAAGATTTTCCTCTAGTCTTCAAACCTTCAAGTGTTCACTGAAAACCCACCTCTTCAGACAAGGTTATGATATTCCTTAACCACCATCTTAATTTCCCTAGATTACCCTATTACCACCCTCTATACAGCTAACGCAAGACAACAACCCTCTGACCAACACTGCAACACACACATCCCACTCAATACTTTTACCTTTGCGTTCTAGCTGGTCCATTGTGCAATATGATGTAGCACATGCCCTTGTGTTTCTAACTCCCATTGTCCTATAGATTGTAAGCTTAAGAGCAGGGTTCTCTTACCTCTCTGTCTGTATGTATTACCCAGTATTGTTTTATCAATGTTTGTTCCCAATTGTAAAGCGCTACGGAATTTGCTGGCGCTTTATAAATAAGTGTTGATGATGATGATGATGATTTGAATGCAGGAGGTACTGCTGCAAGTCCCTACCGGCAGCTACAGAGCTTCAGCTGCTGGCAGGTTTCACCCAGAGGGATCCTCTGGTTTCTACTTTTTCCAAGGGCTGCTCCTTACCAAGACTCCTGGAACAGGTCGAGGGTTCCATGAACTTTGCAGCTATAGAGTACTGGTTTCTGGTTAGACTCCTATGGCACGGCTCGGTAAGCAAACTGGAGGTGTGGCAGGTACAGCTCCCAGTCTTCCCCCACCAAAGTTAAACATTCCTGAAGCATCTGCTTCAGAGTCCCATTGAACCACTTGCACAATCCGCTAGTCTGGGAATGGTTGGGGGCGGTATGGCATTGCCGCACTCTGCACTTTGCCTAGAGACACTGGACCAGTTCACTCATGAAAAACATCCCGTCATCAGTTAGGATCTCACTGGAAAACCCTATTCTACTGGAAATCCATAGCAGCGCATCTGCTACCTTTTCCTTAGTGAAGGCAGACAGAGCCAGTCTCTGGATACAGGGAAGAGCAATCTACCACGAAGAAGATGTACATCTTCTACTGGTCTCAGGTAGCAGACCTATGATTTCTATGGCCATTCGCTGGAAAGGTTCCCCAACTAGTAGCAAGGACCTGATGGGAGCAGGAGCACTGGGGCACCCAAACCACTGACACAATCACAGGACTTACAGTAGGTTCAGCTGTCATCAGACATTCCAGGCCAGAAAAAAGTTCTGTGTCAGTTGTTTCAGTGATCAGTCTCTACCCTGGTGTTCTTCCATAGGGATTTTGTGGCCAACTGACAACAGTTGCATGCAAAAGCTCTATAGGACCACCAGTTGAAATTGTTCCTAGTCAGGCCTATCCTATTATACCTTCCTGGCTACCTGGTACAAGCAACCTTTTCTGCCAGGTCACACTCCCTCCATCCCTGAAAGGCTGCTGCCAACCTGGCACCTCATGTTTTCCAAAGAGAAAGCTAAGCTTCCCTAATTTCCTACTTGTGGCCCACACTTTCTTGGGACACTCTACAGGGTGGTCTATGTTAGTGCTACTAAGGTCGGCCAGGATGGAGTCAGTCATAGGAATGTCATGGTGTTCGTCAATACTCACCGCTAGAGCTGGCAGGCTACTAAGTGCAGGAGCATCATTGGGCAACCCCACAATATCAGATGCACTGGGAACAACATCCTCCTTGTTGTTGGGGGATGTTGTCTTTCCAGAGGCAAAATAACTGTCTGGGTTCTGATGATCTAGAAGCATGCACCTTTTCCTCTGGGTTGGATGATGCTGTGGTTGCTTCTGATAATCATTGTTTAGCAGTTTGAGACTTTTCCTCTTGGCTGGTAGATACTGATGCAGTTCATGAAGACTGTAGTCTGGAAGTTTGACTCTGGGTGATGGGTATGATATACTCTATCCACAGTCTATGGACAAGATCGATGCCCAAGACCACATCTGTTTGAAGGCTACAACCAAAACATCTTTCATTTCTTTGCTAGCTCCCCAATAGGGACATCCCCTCACCATGGGCATTTCTCTTTCAAGCCCTCTGCCACTGTAATTGTGGCAGTCTGGCCTGGTAATACTTCAGCAGGATCAATAAGGTGGTGCTCACAAGATTCGGGGACCTCAGAGACCTTCTCCTTACAGGGGTCCCAATTGGACTGGCTGCAGGTGCACCCACATGATTTTAGGTGGCCTTTTGGCCATACAAGTGACATTCCCTGCTGAGTCAATTTCCTCCATGCCACACTCCTCTGAACTGGCTTGGGTTCACCTCCCTTAGTCAGACAAGCAAGTCGGGCTCAAGGGCTCTAATCATGGTCACGAGTCTGGGTTGTTTGGGCTGTGGGACAGTCCATCCTTAGGTGATCAGTTCTCTCGCAGCCATAATACCTTCTCTCCAGTCAGGACTCTGGTGTTCTCTGATATCTTCCAGAGATTGGTCGGATCTGGAGCAGGCTAGAAGCACCTGATTTTGTGAATACTTTCTTAGGTGGGTGATGACCAGAAGAGGGGTATTGTACAGTCCTTTGGGACTGGCTGCTGGACTAGCATATCTGTCAGCGTGGCCAAGCCATCACATACTTATCTTCACACTGGGCCACTGCTTCCAATGATGCTGGGCTATGGTCCTATACCCATTCCTTCCCCTCTAGTGCACACCGGTGGTGAAACTGCTCTCTACAGACTAAATCAAGTAATTCTTCCCAGGAATTGACGCCAGATCCATTCACTCATTTCATCGCGAACTGCTGCATCTGTTTGGTAAATTCCTCAGGCTGAAATGAAGGCTTTTAGCCAAGTCCCAAAGGTTTCTAGGGTAATAACATAGCGCTTAAGGAGGACCCTTTTTACCAAACCATAGTCTGCACAGTCCTCTGGGGCCACTCCACTATAGGCCTCCATTGCACATCGTTCTAACGTAAGGACCAACTACTTGACCCATTACTTTTTTTGCAAATTACAGAGTCTCTTTCAAACACCTGCAAATGTCCATCAATATTTCCAACACTGTCATCAAATTTGGGCGCAGCAGATGACTGTTTAACTGGACAAAGCAGTATGTGGTGCCCACTTGTGGCCCCACAACTTGATAATGAACAGTCGCACTGCCTCAGTTGCTCAATTTCACATGGACTCCAGCTGGCACATCAGTACAGAAATCCGCCCACATCACGATGGAGAACTTGCTCCACTCGTTCCCTCTAAAGGGAAGCGCTACTGCAGGGATTAGTTGCTAGGTTCTGGGACTTTACTGCAGATACCTCTAGGTTTGGTGCTCGCTCTGCATCTTGGTCACTGTCACAATCATCTTCCTTCTCCACTTATCTGTGCTGCTCATTCCAGGCCATCAGCACCCTTTTATTTTTGCTAGTTGCTTCTGAATAAAGAATTTCGATGTTCCTTGTATGGCACAAGATTTCGAGATCCACCGTATACATTGCGCTGTATATAGCCATCCTGTGCAATCCCCTGTGCTGTAGGTACTATTCACTTGAGTAACTCAGCCCTCCTGAACTGGTCTCCGAAAAGCCGCCTGGGACTATCCCACTGTATATCATCAGTTATATACTGCGATTGGATGGGCCCTCTTTGCCACCGTCTTCGGAGAGGAACCTTACACAGTTTATGTGGTTTCCTTCTCACCCTCTGTAACCGACTGTCACTGTCCACTCCCATGTGATCATTATAGGCAGGAAAAAGGGATAGAAGATAGTCAACATATGATATATATTAGCATATGAGGCACTGTGAGGGAAAATGAAGCAATATGTTGGCATGTAAGGCATTATGGTTGCATTTTGAGGTATTTATTAGAATCTATCCTGGTATTATGAATATTTCTGGTTGAGCATGGCAAAGAATTATACATGCTTTCACTTTGGGTTATAGATAATGACATTCAGGTCAGTATTTATTTTCTGCCATGCAGTGAACTTCGCCTATTTATGTTGTTACCATTAAATATAGCACAATCTACAGTTTTTAAAAAGTAGCATATTCAAAGTATTTAATTATATCCCGCTACAATTATAGAATTTCTAGCCATACAATGTATGACAATGAATATATTCTTTTCTGTTCTGGTCATTATATATCCATCTAACTCTGTATTCTCAATGGTGCACTAAATTATCCCTTAAATTCCACCCTTTGAGGCCTTAAGACTATGACCAAAAAGAACTTTTTCCAAGCATACTCTTTATATGTAGAGTGAATGAAGGTCTCAGCACACCTGGGAAAATCTCTGTGTGGACAAAGCCTAACGGTCACCTTTACTAATTAAACAATCCAACCCAACTAATTTTCATAATTAGCTAAACTATCAAATGTCATATATTTCTATGTAACCCCTGTTTGCCTGGCTGGGTTGTGGTAGTGTGTTATCCATATCTCCTACCTTATAGTAACTTTGGTTCAATCAACTGACTGTAGTTCAGTCTCCTACTGGCTGTAGTTCAGGGTCCTATAGGTTAAGCATAGAGGTGACCTTGCACATACAGGTGTAATAACAGTAGGGTAGATGCAGTGCAGATGCAGCACGTGTAGCACTATACAGTTCCCAGTAATTTATTTGGAAATAATTCACATTGTCTCCTCATGTATTTAAGACAATATTAATCACATTGTCCATTTTGCACTCTAATGAACTCACACCTGACTGAAGAACTGACACTCACATGTAGTGGGAATGTCACTCTTACTCGCGTCTTCTTTACAGCTGCGATCACATAAGCGGGCTTCCACGCTGATGGTCTGGACTTTCTCCCATTCTTGCTCTCACTCAGGATTCAAGTGAGTGCAGTCTTGGACCCTCTTGAGTGCTTCTGTGAGCTAGTACCCTCACTCTCACTACTCGAGTCATATGCCAGCCTAGCTATTGGCACCTTGCTCTGACCCCCCACTTCGTATTATTACTCTTGGGTTCTCCATCTCATTCTCTGCTATTGCATTGACCTCTCTCTCTTTCTCTGTCCATACCAGAGGATACTTCTCAAGACTCAGACACTTGAGGATCAGCAGTATCAACCAAACAAGCCAACGAATGCACTAAACACAGAACTAGCCAGAATGGAACTCGAACACAGGTAACACATGAGTTAAATTGCATCAGTTTGCCAAAGCCAGAGGGTTTGAAACCTGTAATTCCATTAATTGATGTGCATAAATAGACCGTATATTATGCAAATTGACTATTCTATGAAAGTGTATCAGTAGCAAATTACTACTTTACACATTAACTCACTTCTGTACCAACAGGGCTACAATTAAAAATGTCTGTTGTCACAGAAGAGCAGTGTTAGCTGTGTCTGAAACTGTGCATTATTCTGTGTGTAGAATGTCAGAGAGTATACTATGTTATATTAAATACAATTCACTTGAATATCTGAAAGGCTTGCAGAATGTCTGTGGAGTCAAAAAAGGCATTTATAGTTTATTAAACAAAAATACAAGAATATTTCAGGGCATGGGGTGAACAGATTACTTTATATAGTTTTCCAAATCTTAATATAGTTAATATTTGTACTGTATACAAAGGTAACAGAAAACATTTCAATGTTGCTGCATTGATTAGAGATGCAGCTGATATAATATAATATAATATAATATATATAATATTAAGATCAAAAGTATCTGGTTGCATGGCAGCATAAACCTTAAGGAAAGGCAAAAAACACACAGTAGTAATGTCAAGTTACCACAATCAAGCATGGATAAGTGTACGTCTTCTAAAGCCCACAAATTTTGCCCCAACAACTTGCCATAGCATTGTGCTGACAATAAAAAAATACCTGACTTTAATGACAATACGTACCTCCAGCCCATTATCATAAATGCACACACTAATTCTTTATACTTACTGGGACTTCAACAAGTCTTTCATACTAGTAAGACTAATGCTGACAATGTGCAAGATATGAATGAACTTCTTTACTTGGGAGATTTCAGCCTGCATAGCTTCCTACCTTTTCGGACATGATTTACCAGAAGACCAGGACCAGTGCTACCATTAGGTGTAACTAGACGCCAATGGTTAGGTGGTGCCTATCTAAGGGCCACTCATCAAGTGTTTTTAATGCCCCATATGGAGTACCAGATGCTGACATGGAGGAGAAGCAGCCAGCATCTACAACATGTGAAAGTGCCGCTTGCTGTTCCTTCGTGTCATCATCATCATCATCAGTTATTTATATAGCGCCATTAATTCCGCAGCGCTGTACAGAGAACTCACTCACATCAGTCCCTGCCCCATTGGAACTTACAGTCTAAAATCCCCTAACATACACACAGACACAGACAAAGAGAGAGAGAGAGACACTATGGTCAATATAGATATCAGCCAATTAACCTACCAGTATGTTTTTGGAGTGTGGGAGGAAACCAGAGCACCCAGAGGAAACCCATGTAAACACAGGGAGAACATAAAAACTCCTCACAGATAAGGCCATGTCAATGTTACGCTGGGAGTGTGTTGCTTGGCTACAATGTCACAGATAAGCACCGCACTCCCCGTCGGGAGAGGGAGGGGGTGTTGTTAAGGGTCAACACAGGGCTTGCACCGGCCCTGTATAATATAAAAACTGTAGATTATTTTCACTTTATCCTCTTGACTGCCTTTATGTAAAAGTTTCAAAGACTGCCGAAATGTAAAAATATTTTTGAGTAGGTTTCTTTAGTTAAAGTGATGTGGGGTGGGGGTTTCTTAACGAGTTGATAGTTGCAGCATTATCTAAAAAAAATGGTAATGAGTTCTGTAGATTAGTTCCCTCGTCTTCTGGATCATTCTTTTAAATATATTATTGCAACAGAGAACTCTACATGATAAGAGGTTGTTTATACTTATGATAAATGTGTTTCTTTGATTCCATCTAGGGGAGACTGTTACCATGGGGTTGTATGAGGGAAATAGGAGTAGGCACTTAAATAGTTAACTAATTGTTTAATGTAACTGTTGACAGAGCTCCTCAGTGCAATTGAAAAGCCCCAAGGAAGGGGACCAGAAAAAACATGCAACCTGCAAACAGCAGAAGAGTGGAAAGGGAGGCAACGCAGTGTCCCCCAGATGGAATCAGGGAAAAGGATTTATCCTTAGTGTAAAAATCCTCTTTAATCTTTCATCCAATCTGGGGGACACTGCTACCATGGGGACTGTAACAGAATGGACCCCCTATGCCACCCTGTCGTGTTGCTTGGGACCATCTGTGCATGCATTGTCATCGTCCCCTTTCTTTATCCCAATTGCACTCTCTAAACGCTTT
Source organism: Mixophyes fleayi (assembly GCF_038048845.1). Classification (NCBI taxonomy): domain Eukaryota; kingdom Metazoa; phylum Chordata; class Amphibia; order Anura; family Limnodynastidae; genus Mixophyes; species Mixophyes fleayi. The sequence goes on from NC_134404.1 coordinate 47,843,515, forward strand.
AGGCAGAGTTCTACTGCCACCACCAGGCTACCTCACTGGCACCTGCATCCGCTTCCTTCTGGGTAACTCTTACTGCTAGTGCACCCCCTTGCTGGGCACCAGGGCTGGTACCTCGGCCTCTTCCTTCAGATTGTCAGGAGCCGCGGCGGTGCCCCAAGCCGCCGCGCCTCACTCACCTGTCGCGTCCCGGTCATCATGACGATGCCCGGGACGTCACTTCCTCTGACGTTGTCCTGACTGTCTCCTAGGCAACGGTCAGGACACTGGGTTGATAGCATTAGTGCCGTGTCCAGGCATTAGGTGGCACCTGGGCTCATGCGCAGGTAATTAAATAAATATATTATTCATTAGGGGCATTGTTTTTTATTATTGGATCTCCTGGGGAGATAATTACTGAGTATTGTTCCAGGTTTCCATTGGCCCATATGTGTATATAAGGCAGGGAAGACTTAGCCTCCCTGCCGGTTATAGCGTCCATGCTCTGAATCTGCTAACCTGCTCCTGTATCTCCAGCTTTGTTCCTGTGGATACTCTGTTATTCTCTGACCTGATTCTCCATTGTGACCTTTTGGTTTGTTATTGGACCCTGCTTGAGCTCTGATTACCGTGACCTCTGGCTTGTTATTGACCTGCTCCTGACCACTCTACCTGATTTGGACCCTAGAACTTGGCCTGCTATTGACCATCTGCCCGTATCTTGGCTACCGCCTCCTACACACCTGCTGCGGTATTTTGATATAAGCTTCCACTACGCAAGATGTAAGACCTGGGGGCATCCAAGCACCTGTGAGCACATCAAGTTCTACGGGAAAGGCGGCTGCCATAGGCAAAGACCTCTAACTCCTGGAAGCTTATGTCAGTAGCCGCAAGCCGTAACACAGATCAGGGTTGTTATGGCTGATGCCCCCTGGCCTCTCACAGTGGCCAGAGCTGCAGTGTAGCGGGCAGAGCGTTGTACCTGCTGTATACACTGTTACTAATCTGTAGGTCACAGGAATTATAGCACGTAAGTTGGTGTCAAAGTAGGATCCTGAAGCAGTGATGTTTATTGCTCATAAACAGTCCTTGTAAGGACTGTTTCACACTAACTAGCGGTATTAGTGATCTCCAGAAGTTCAGATGGTATACACCAGTTGAAATATAAAATAGAGTTCTTTATATACTATTTCTGACAAATGTGTTAGCAGAGGGGCCCCTACCTGGCACCACAAAGTCTGAGATATAACATCAAATGTTTAGCATCAGGATGCAATATTCTCCAAACTTGGATTTAATGCAATTTAAATTAATCTGTGATTTCTCAAATTAGTTGCTGTTGCATTATTCAGATAGTTCTCTTATCTTTTTAACAGGACAGGATACACAAGATAAAAAGGTAACAACCCCCTCCTGGACATTGAGGCTAAAAAGATGTGTTGGTCACTCTAAGATAAAAAGGATTAATTACATGGGACTTCCTTTAGAAAAGTTACACAAAACAAATTTCCTCTATCATGGCATACTGCCTCAGAAGTCAATATATTTCCAATACAAAAATCAGTACATTTGCAATGATATACATTGACACACTGCACCACTAATACAAATAAATCTATACAATAAGTTATTTCTAAGTAATCCTTGTTCTAAAACTGCCCCCTAAGGGAGGGAAACTTCTGTCAACCTGGTACGCAAAGCCTTGCGGCTAAAATTCACGTTAAGAGGCACAAAAATATTAAAAATGGGTAGAAGAGGACCAGGTGGCTTATCCGCTGATACCCCATGGTGCGCAGCCTATGACTGCCGTAATCCCTATCCGCTTGATTTGACTTAAAGCCCAAGGAAAACATCGGGATGGGGGGACAGGTACCCCAAGGTGAACTGCCACGGCATGGACGTGACATCCACTGAGCACGCCAAGGGGTCCCTGCTCCCAGAGCAGAACCTGGGCACCTGGCGGTTGTGAAGAGACATGAGGTCCACTTCTGGACCAAGCAGCGAAACACCTCCGGATGCAGAAACAACTCCACTGAGGGCACAGCATGTATGTTGAGGTAGTCAGCCTCCAAATTTTCCACACTCAGGATAAATACTGCCAATATCACTAGGACGATCTATTCCACCCAGGACAATATCCAGACAACCTATTTCATCTTTCTGGTACTCCTGGTGCTGCCCTGAAATATGATATATGCCACGGCTATGGCATTATCAGACTGAAGTCGGACTAGAATGTTCTTTAGTAACAACTGAGACCACCCCTAAAGTGCTAGCAGCATGTTTTGGAGCTCCAAGATGTTTAATCAGGAGAGACACTTCTCCAACTGACCAGAGACCCTGAAGACGATGCTGAAGAACAACTGAACCCCAACTAAGAAAACTGGCATCCATGGTGACTATTATCTTGTTCCACCAACCACCAATGGAGAGAGAGACCAGTCTTGGGAGATAACCAGAGCATGTGAGAGGCTAGCTGAAGATGGGATCCCGAAAAATTGGACAAGAATTTTCACTGAAACGTCTGAGAATGGAACTGACCATAAGGGAGCATTTCAAAGGTGGAGACCATCTTCAACAGCAGCTTCATACCAAAGAGGATTAATTGAAGGGCGACTTACGCCTAGGACCCTTCTCACCATTGCCTGAAGAGAGTGCACCTTGCTGTCTAGAATAAAGTCTCTGATGAAACCACAGATGTGGAGGGCTGGAGCCTGAACTCCCTGCTCTCAGCCTTCCTGGCACCTCAAGGGTCCGCCCTGCATCAGACACTGCTTTCTTGGACTGACACTCCCGGGACCCACACTGCCATTGTATCCATAGTATAGCACCTACCGGTTGTTCGCCGGCCACAGCGGCTGGCACCCTCAGTGTCTCTATGCCACCTGCGTCTGGCTGACTTTGTCGGACACCTTGGCACACTACAACGGTCATCTGCCTGACGCCATGCCACTGTGGTCACCCTACAGAGGGTAATTGCCAACTCCTCCTCCCGGGGCTACCTCACCAGCTGTCATTCTATATCCTGCTGGGAGTGGCACGGTCCCCCTTTCCTGTCCTGCAGCCTGCATCAGTCTTTCTAGTGTGACAAACTATATTTCAGAGATAATAGTCCTCTATCCACAGCTGCCCCAGCATTTGACCACCACTTGTTCTGCTGACACCCTCAGGGGACCATTCCCCTCTGTTCAGTTTGATCTTCTCACTCTACCTGGCTGAATCTATTCACCCTCCTCTGGGACACTACTGCCCTGCAGTGGCCATCATCTATTACTGCGGCCTGCTCTACTTTAAATTCCTATCAGCCGGGGGGGCATGGCTTGGTAGCCATCTATAGCAGACGTGCTGTGCACCAGCTCCAGCTGCACCACCGGGAAATCCGGGAAAAACTGCGACATTCCATCCATGAACAGCGATATTTTCCTAGACGTAACACCTGGTCACCCCAGGTACCAAAACAATCTTTGCATTGGGGCCTACTCTGCTCTTCTCAACGAGGCCTCTCCTACACTAGCAGAGCTATCCCACTAAACGGCTCTCAAAGTGCGCAACAAGCCTATCGCAGCCGGGACTGGTGCTGAACTCAGGACCTGGGAAAGAGTACTACACTCTCAGGGCATCGACCATCTCACCCACCTGACTGCAGCCTGAACTCGCCAACTGCACCAGAGACCCTCTGTCTACTGCTAGCTCCTTCCGCACGTAGGCACCACAGGACCGGCTCCCCCACCTGATCCTCATTGGAATGCAATAGAAAGATACATAGGGACTCCTTTCTACCTGGGAATTCCAGACCTTTTCTCTCCAGTCCTATCCCGCTGGCCGGTGACTACCTTAACTTCATCATACACTGCTGGGACATATAAATGTATCACAGGCTCAGAGAAATCTAATGTAGCCGTCTTTCTCGGCCCTGACCTGGACGAACCCCACTGATATGTTCTGTGACTAGTGTGTGGTTCCCTTCTCTCTTCTTCCTTACCCTTTTCCTCCCCCTTTTGAGTCTTCTAGGCCTCGTGTGGCTTCCTTTACGTCCACAATGTCCAACAAACCAAAGAAACCGGCTCAAGGAACTTCTATCAATTCCTTCGGAACAAAATCCAAAATTCCGCTTCTTCAAGCTGATCACGAAACAGCACACCCTCTATGACACTTGGCGTCTTCAAAACTCTACTACAAGAGAATACACTCATTTTTCGGCCCCTCATCAGCTATACTCCTGCATTGATATGCTCCATGTGTCTCAATCACTCATGACTATGGTCAGTCAAGCTGGAAATACTCATTTCTCTTGGACCGATCATGCGAGAGTATATGTACTTCTCGATATGCTACAACAGCATCCACGTTTGCCATGCTGGCGCCTGGATGACTTCCTCCAATTAAATATCTCATTTGCCCATATCTGTGTCGGCTTCATTACGGAGCTACCATGCCGACCAAGTCTCTCCCTCCCTCCTCTAATGAATGGGGGACTTGGTAGGAACCGTGGACATGGCGGGCACCATCTTGGAATTGTGGCACTCTAATAGCAGCACTGGTCTAACAACTGTAGAAGAGCGAAAACTGCTGTAATCAATCAAAACAGGACGGCGGAGGTGCTTCACTAGCACCAAAGCCTGATAAGGAGGTTTGACTGAGATACACATGCAGCAGGAAGGAGGGGGGGGGGACGTGAAGGCAGGCACATCCCCCTTTCACACCTGGGGACTGAGAAGACCAGTGGAAAACTTACTAGGAAAACCAGGTGGGGGAGGTTAAGAGCTTGCAGGGACAGGGACAGGAAGTCAAGGGTCAGTATAGAGCAGAGATTCATAGCAGAAGCAGCCATTGCTGATCAGGAAAATCACAATTACTTGATTTCCAGCAACAAACATGCCTGCGAATAACCTAGAACACACTGCAAGCAGCCTTCCTAAAAGGCAGAGGAACCCATCCAGGCGTTTGATTGAGGCAGCTGAGATTAAGAAGCCTAGGCAGGCACAAGCATTACACAGCAATGGCCATGGGTCACATGTGAGCAAGAGAGGGAGTGCAGGAGTGAGTCCTCCGCGGGCTCACCTGTCTGTTAGTGGAAGCAAACTCCCACAGCAGACCCTGTCCAGTGAAGGCAACAAAATAGCACACATCAAAACCTGCAAAAAGTTAAAGAAAACAAAATAAAAATAATTAACAATAAAATAATTAATCAATAGAAATATCTGCAGAGTGGCCCAAATTAAGCTCAACTCCTTGGGCACTTACAAAAACACTGAGGAGCTACAGGGGTTGCAGAGGGCAAGAGATCTGTCAACAGTTACATTAAATAATTAGTTAACTATTTAAGTGCCAGCTCCTGAGTACCCCCTCATTCAACTCCATGGTAGCAGTGTCACCCAGATTGAATGAAAGAGAAAGTAGATTTAGAAATATTTTACTACACGTGCCAAACTCTCAATATGTGATTGTCAAACAATACTGAGAACAAAGCAACATAATGATTTTACAGTATTATAGTCAATCCATAATCGATTGCGACCTTTCAAAAACTAAATATTTACTTTGACAATTATGCCCTCAAGTGGCTATCAGTGGTACTGGTTTATTTGTTTATAGAAAGGAATTTAAATGAATGTTCAAGCATTTCGAGTCTGATATGGGTTTTACACACATGATCCAACTTTTGTCTGCCCCTACCCTTTGTATGTATAGTAGTATCTTCGGGGCATGGCCTTTAATAGAGACTAGAGTTTATTTTCTTAAGTTACATTCCCCTTGTACAGTGCTAGACACTAGGAAGCCTATACTCATCCTGCTTCAAATACCAGTACCATCTACACTATTGATAGGTGACCGGATACAATGCAGGCAGAGCTGGATTAAGGCTCTGGGGGGCCCGGGGAACTTTAGACAAGGGGGCCCCAAAGTGTACTATGGCTATAATTTTAGACAAATACACAGACAATACTGTGTGCATTACTGTTAGGTGCAGGCAGCTCTGCCTTCACCAGTAGTACAATGTGAGACAGGACATACCTCCCAACTGTCCTTGAAGTTGGACCAAATCCTGACTAAGCGAGACAGTCACCCAAATTCGGGACTGCCCCACCAGATTCAGGACAGTTGTCAGACTGTCCTACTCTCTCCTACCTGTCTTGTCACTTTCACCACCTGTGGCTGCTGGTGTCTTAAACTCAGTTGTCGCTTGTGTAGATCCTGGAATGTTTGTGAAAAATTTAAAACAGCCCTGGCATTAAATCAATAGCACCCATATTTAATAAGTAGGCCTCCCACCCTTCAATAAATTAATAGCATTCACATGTAACAAACAAACCCATTTCACACAACCATGGCTGACAATTAATGTATCATATTCACATTTTATAAATTTGCCCTCCTTCTCCACAAACTTAGACCCACATTGAATAATAAATTAATAGTCACTATCTCTCTCTCTCTCATAAAATACCATTCGTTGTGAGTAAAAAATCTGTTGGGAAATGTAATTTTTATTCATCAATCCCTGACATATGCACACATGTCCGCCGGCACTACACCTTTGCAATATGGAATTATGTATTTAGGAAAGTTAAATTAGAGCTGGAGCGGAGAAGAGAAGCAAGCCAGCATGAAATAAAAGATGTGCTGGTGTGGAGCAATGACCGTGTTATCCGCTGGATCCAAACAATAGGTCTTCGAGATTATGCAAACAATATTTTAGAAAGAGGTGTGCATGGTTCTCTCATTGGTCTACATGATAAATTTGACTACACCAGTCTGCCATTACTACTACAGATTCCAACACAAAACACTCAGGCAAGACAGATCCTGGAAAGAGAATACAATAAATTGCTGGCGCTTGGAACTGAAAGACATCTTGATGACAGTGATGACAAAAACTTCAGACATGGGCAGGAGGATTCAGGTTAAAAACAACATCCGGGCACTCACGGAAAATGGCAACAGATGCAGCTGCCCCTTCAGGAATGCAGAGAGTAGACAGCTCCACAGTCCGCTCCACAGTCCGGACATACTCATGTTGACAAAACTAAAAAAAGAGCAAAGCCCTGAGTTGCAGTGTCCTCTTTTAACTATCTACCTGAAGTGCACTACATAGGAGAACCGCGGCAAGAGAACACCTACCTGGATGATGCCCGGATAGCAGAATGAGCACTGAATTACAAAACTAATATGTGAAGATATTTTTATGTACCGGCTACAGCATTATTATATGCTTAGTTTAAGACACAGAGAACAAACTATCATTATATGAAGGATTTCTATGATCCTTAGAGATTTAAATTGGCACAACTTAATGGGATGGAACAAGTCGTTTTTATGTTCTGTTGCATCTGTTTTCCTTGTAATATACTAGAAATATTTAAGTATTTAATGTGTATTTATTTTCCGGAGTGTACGTTTTTTATTTTATGAAGTGTAAATGGTTACAAATATGTTTTTTTTAATAAAAGTTGAAGAAGTCAAGAGGAAGGGGGTGCTGGGAGAGGGGGTGAGATAGCCAGGGAAAATGGGGTGCTGGGAGAGGGGGTGAGAGAACCAGAGGGAAGGGGGTGCTGGGAGAGGGGGTGAGAGAGCCAGGGGGTAGGGGTGCTGGGAAAAGGGGTGAGAGAGCCAAAGGGGAAGGGGTGCTGTGAGAGGGGTGAGAGAGCCAGGGGGAAAGGGGTGCTGGGAGAGAGGGTGAGAGGGGTAGGGGATGCTGGGAGAGGGGGTGAGAGCCAAGGGTTAGGGGGTGCTGGGAGAGGGGTGAGAGAGCCAGGGGGAAGGGGGTGCTGGGAGAGGGGGTGAGAGAGCCAAAGGGGAAGGGGTGCTGGGAGAGGGGTGAGAGGGAAAGGGGAAGTGGTGCTGTGAGAGGGGTGAGAGAGCCAGGGGGCAGGGGGTGCTGGGCGAGGGGGTGAGAGAGCCAGGGGGTGCTGTGAGAGGGGTGAGAGAGCCAGCGGGTGCTGGGAGAGGGGGTGAGAGAGCCAGGAGGTGCTGGGAGAGAGAGCCAAAGGGGAAGGGGGTGCTGGGAGAGGGGGTGAGAGAGCCAAAGGGGAAGGGGGTGCTGGGAGAGGGGGTAAGAGAGAGCCAAAGGGGAAGGGGGTGCTGGGAGAGGGGGTGAGAGAGCCAGGGGGAAGAGGGTGCTGGGAGAGGGGGTGAGAGAGCCAGGGTGGTAGGGGGTGCAGGAAGAGGGGTGAGAGAGCCGAGGGGTAGAGGGTGCAGGAAGACGTGTGAGTGCCAGGGGGGGTAGACGGTGCAGGAAGATGTGTGAGAGAGCCCGGGGAGTAGGTGGTGCAGGAAGATGTGTGAGAGTCATCGGAGAAGGTGGTGCAGGGGATTAAGTGAGAGGGACAAAGGAGAACATGGTGCAGGAGCATAGGTAAAAGAAAGTGTAAAGGGAGAGACATCTTAAGAATGGGAATGTCAGGGATGCAGCCATCATAAAACACAAGTAGTAATGAAGAATGGGAATGCACAGAGGGGACAAGTGTTAAAAAAAATAAAAAATCAAGCCTTCATACTCCATTCACTTATAGTTTCCAACTTCTAAATTTCTGCTTCGACCACTGCCCTTTGTTCCTGCTCCTGACTGCCTCTGTGAGCTGACAGCTGCTGATCCCTCCTCGCCCAGCGCCCAGTAGGAGAACAGAACACAGGATGCCATAATCAGGTAAGTTCATATATTTTCTCATGTGCAATGTGTTTTTAACCATCCTTTCTTGAACTGGGGACACTACAGCATATCCAATAATGTTTAACACTATGTATTGCTCATTGTTGCATATTTATCTGTAGAGATTTTTAATTAAGAGGAAAAAACATTGCTTGTCAAATTTTATCTCTGATTGTGTCAATATATCTATTTTTGTTTGCATTGTAAATGGTGTATTAAGCTGCTCTTGGGACTCACACTCAGTATCTGATATGCTGTACCAATTTTTATTTGTGAATGAGTTTTTGAGGGGCACTACTAATGATTTGGGGGCACTACTATGGCATAATGTTAATTGGGGCACTATTGTGGCATAATATGATTTGATATGATGGCACTTCTGCATGACCAAATATGAATTGTGGGTAATACTATGTGGCATAATATGACCATGGGGCACTACGATGTGGCATAATATGAACAGGGCACACTACGGTGTGGCATCATATGAACTTCTGCCAAAGGCAAGTCTTTCCTTGTTGAATATGTTGGGAGCCCAAAGAAGTTGCTGTATTGGGGCCCAAAATTCCTCTTGTCAGCCCTGCCTGTGAGTCAAGGGGGTAGACGTCTCCAGGTAAATAATCTAAATGTTTCCTATCTAATCAAACTGATGGATCACATCCAATTATCTCTCAACCACCTCCTCTATCCCCCTTAATTTATATACTGTGTTATTTAAAATTAATAGAAAAGACGCATATCCAGTTATTGTAGTAAAAAAAAAAATTCTGACATTTTGCTGTAGATGGAAATACTTTTAATGCGGCCGTGTGGGTTCAACTGATCATTCAATAGTTATGTTTTTTTTTTAGATATATGTTAGAGTTTTATTTCATGTGGAAAGATTCATGAAAATTCTGCCATTACTATTTAATTGAGGGAAAAGGGTACCTGTTACCTATATGTGAGTGTAAGTACTCTGTTCGTAGTTGCTATTTTGTGAGAGATTTGAAAAAAGCAAAACATTGGTTTCCTACAGTGGCGCCTGTATAATTGGTGGTATTGCTGTAGTATGGGGTGGCGTGGTGGCGGTAATGTTGTAGTGTGTTTGGGGCTTAGTATTGCTAAGTATTAGGGGGTATTGCTGTAATGTGGGGGGGTCATACTGGACGTTGTAATGTGGGGGGTGATGCCGGTTGTTGTAATGTTGGGGGGGGGGGGGTAATGCTGGTTGCTGTAATGTGGGGGTGATTGATGTAGTATGAGTGTGTGGGGGGTTATTTATTGCTGTAATTTGGGTACTAATAATGTATTGTCATGGTATTTATTGATGTAATTGGGGTGCTAACAATGTAATGTTGAGGGTCATTAGGAGAAATAAATACCCCCCCCCACACACACACTCACACTACATCATGTTGTACTGCGCCACTAACATGCACTGCGCCAGCATCAGTGTGCAACAATATAGTGCATGGAGCCCACGACACGTGGGCCTGTGTGCTTTAAATGCCAGGGCTGATTTTTCGTCCCAGTCCGGCCCTGTACCCAGGACTGCATCTGAGTGGGCACGCCCTTACTGTACATTGTCCCTGTCCGTGCGCCCCTTCTCATTCCGTTCTTTAAGTCTTAGGCAGACCTACAAGAGTCAATTGCGTTCGGACACGAATTGCATGCAATTGTGTTTATTGGCAGAAGTCTCATTCTGGTGCATGCACAGGGTGTATTCACTCAAGATACTGCAGGGAAGTTATTTAAATTTGAACATGAATCAGGTCCATAGTGTTTTTCTGATGTATAGAAACCGGGTACATGTTGAAAGCTGGATGGGACTAGAGATACATTTTTGGAAGGTGAGGATGTAAATATTTATTTATATATTATATGGTTCAAACTTGTTTTTCCAGCACATCCCACAGATGCTCGATCGGATTGATATCTGGAGGCCAGGTCTACACCTTGAACTTAGTCATGTTCCCCAAACCATTTCTGAACAATTTTGGCAGTGTGGCAATGTGTGTCATCCTGCCATCAAGGAATATCATTGTCATGAAGGTATGCACGTGGTTTGCAAAAATGTTTAGGTTGATGGTATATGTCAACGTAACATCCACATGAATGCCAGAACCCAAGGTTTCCCAGCAGAACATCACACTGCCTCCACCAGCTTGTTTTCTTCCCATAGAGCATCCTGGTCCCATCTATTCCCCAGGTAAACGAAACACACCCTTGGGCCAGCCATAGGATTCATCAGACCAGATCACCTTTCCCATTGCTCCATGGTCCAGTTCTGGCACACGCATGCCCATAGGCACTTTTGGCAGTGGACATGGGTCAGCATGGACACTGACTGATCTGTGGGTATGCAGCAAGTTGTGATGCACTGTATGTTCCGACACCTTTCCATCATGGCCAGTATTACCTTTTAGCAAGTTGCACCGCTTGCGACTGGACCAGACAGGCAAACCTTCGCTATCCTCGTGAATCAATGAGCCTTGGGCGCCCATGGTCCCGTCACTGGCTGCCCTTCCTTGAACCACTTTTGGTAGGTACTAGCTACTGCATACCGGGAACACCCCACAGGGCCTGCCATTTGAGATGTTCTGTCACCTAGCAATCACAATTTGGCCCTCGTCAGTCTCTCAGGTCTTTACGCTTGCCCATTTTTTCCTGCTGCCAAATGAACTTTAAAAACTGACTGTCCACTTGCTGCCTAGTATATTCCAACCCGTGACAGGTGCCATTGTAACAAGATAAGTGAAGTGCATAATGGTTGTCAGTGGTTTTAATGTTGTGGCCGATTGGTGCACATCTATTGTCCATATAAGACATGTCTCGTAAATATGTCTTAGAAAAATAAATAGTAGTGATACCTTAAGCACTATTGGGTTCTCAAAAGACCAATAAAAAAAAAAAAAAAAGAAACCCTCTGCATAAATGGGGAATAGTGACCCATTACTGTGTATATAGCTAGAACATACACATCATTTTACTATATAGTCCCTTCATGCATTTCATCTCCCATTTTATTTATTTTTTTACGTTTTTTCGGTCTTTTGAGGTAATAGCGCTGAAAGTATCCCTACCATTTATTATTTTTCTATATTTGTCAACTAGTGTACAGTTGTTTTAGGAGTTTTAGCTGCAATTGTATATGACACGCTGAATGTAGATTAAACACATTTATTTAATTTTGTATGTATTTCTTACCAAACATACATTTAACACCATCAGTTGCGGTAAGAGGCCAGTTTCATTATCAGCAAAGGAAGAGTTCTTTACTGTGATTAAGCAGTAAGATTACTTACCATGAGTTGATGGCAAATTTGCAAACAATTTAAGATAGATTGGAAAGTTTCCAAAAAAAATAGAAATGTTTGAACAGGACTCATGCCCGGTCTATCCTTGCTCAGATAGGCTGTAGACCCCTCTCCATTTCAGATATGGGATAGACTAATTGGCCGACTTGAGGAATTGAAGCTCCCTACATGCAACATCTCTATTCTAAACCCTCTTGCAACTCATCCCAGATGTTAACCTCAGTGCCTTGCATGGAAAGGAACTGAACACTCAAGGGTCTATATGCTCAGGACCTTTCCTTCCATTTGCCCTCCAGGAGTGTCTTATCCTCTCCCCCAGAGATATTTTTAATCACGTCCAAATTCACCACTTGGTTGGGTCAGTCTCTAAGGTCCCCCCACTTCCTCATCTTTACCTCCGGTCCAGATACTGGACAGGCTAATGAAACAATCCAACAGGAGAGATCACTTTCTGGTACCAGTTCTTCCAATCTATCATAAGACCCCTTTCCCAAACACAGTCAGACCATAATTGCACCCTCTCCTCTGCAGTAGTGTTGTCTGGTCAAGCTGTATGAATCACACTGAAATGCATATTAAACTCAACAGGCTCTTCTACCTGCGGCCCATTACAAATATGTTTGCAATACACTGGTACAACCCAAATTCCTTACTTTAATGAAGATCCATTTGGTGCACACAAAGTTCTAAATTTTGCTGGAGGTAAGTTGTACCATGCAACACTTACACACACCAATTGCTAGATGGTAATCTATTTATATAGCTCCACTAATTCCGCAGCACTGTACAGAGAACTCACATCAGTCCCTGCCCCATTGAAACTTACAATCCAAATCCCCCAACATACACACAGATCGAGAGACTGAGGGCAATTTAATAATAGCCAGTTAACCCATCAGTATGTGTTTTTTTGGAGTGTGGGAGGAAAACCATGCAGACACAGAGAGACCATACCAACACATGGTGAGGAGTATATTCCTTTTCAGACACTTCAGATGCAGTCAAGGATCATATTCTAGTTAGGGAACAAATTGTTTTTTCTCTTTTTTTTTTAAAAACAGTTTATTAAAGTGCAAAGTTTAGACTAATACATTAAAAAAAGTTACAATAAAAACACAAGACTGCCAACAGGCAGCCCTTCCCCTGCAGAGTACACAGCACCCTTTACAATACCCCAAGCTGTACAAGTTTATGTACCCATGAGTGTTTCAAGCACACGCTTACTGTAGACTAGCATGTGCCAAAATACAGATGAGATAATGAATAGGCCAGTCAGACATGACTGAGCCACACCCGATAAGGAGACATCCGGTAGCTTATTGTGCCAATCAGGTTTCTATTTCATTGTAAACCAGCACAGGTTATAATGCCCCATCTTACTGCACCTGAGCAAGCCAAGAAGTTCATTTAAAAGTCAGCATCTAGGGTGAATTTATGGTCTGATGTCTTTGACATGACTCCCATCTTCTGGTACTCCCCAACCTTCTTCTCAAAGAAATTAGTCTTTCCTTCCAAAGAAATATTCTCCATGAAGTCAAAAGGGTTTTCTGCCTTGAAGATCTGGAATAGAAAGGGATAGTTTTCACAGCTGATACATTACATTTAGGATGCCATCCATTGACGAATTTATAGCTAGAGACAGAAATGTTACTGGATTCCTTTGCTCTAAAGGAAAGGAGGCAGGTAGTTAGTTACCTTGCTAAAGCCAAGCTCCAACATAAGTCGATCTGCTACAAACTCAATATACTGCTTCATCAGATCACAATTCATGCCAATCAGCTTCACAGGTAGAGCATCAGTCAAGAACTCCTAAGGTAAAAATGGAAAAGGTTATAGGTGTATTATATCTTGTACAAAGTTCTAGGTCTGTCAAACCTAATTAATCAGTGTTTTGCATTATGTCTTACATTGCTGGTACAAATACTAATCCAAGTGAAAAACTGTCAGCAGGGCTCTGGCAACATACTGATGACTGGATATGGAGACCAACTATTGAAATTGTGATCCACAGCATGTTTAAGTGGGCACTTTTTATTCTAGTCTAGTCACCCATATGCACAATTAATTAGAATTTCAGCTGCATATGAAACATGTTCCACACTGCTGAAGGCTTGCTAACAAGTGATATGACAGCAACCAGATTTTTATATTAAGCTCTTAAATAGAAGGATCCCAAACATACCTGCTCAATGCTGACAGCATCAGTAATAAGTGCCTGCACACATTCTTCAGATGGTTTGTGTACGAGATGTTTGAACATAAGGCATGCGAAATCACAGTGCAAACCCTGCAAGACAAGCAGTGATCAATGATTTGAAGTTGATAACATACAAAAGCCCAAGTACGCACACTTTTAAGAGCAATACTCACCTCATCCCTACTGATGAGCTCATTTGAAAATGTGAGACCAGGCATCAGTCCACGTTTTTTCAGCCAGAAAATGGAAGCAAATGATCCAGAGAAGAATATTCCCTCAACGGCAGCAAATGCCACCACACGCTCCCCTGTACAAAGGAGACAGAAGGGGGAAGAACTCTTAAGCAGATGTGCAGAGTTTTAAACACATCATGTCCCTTACTCAAGTTAAACTTGCACTTGAAATATGTATATACACATCTAATGAAACAATTGTCAAGTAGGCAGCACTTTAATGTTTCTTACCATAGGTTGCATGTTTGTCACCAATCCAACGTAGTGCCCAGTCTGCCTTCTTTTTCACACAAGGAAGGGTTTCGATTGCATTGAACAGAAAGTCCCTGAAAGTAGATACATATTAGGCAAGTGTCAGTGGCCCATTCCCTTCTAGATATTAAATTGTCAGCTCCATGCTGCACCTATTAGCAATATGCAATTGCCAGAATTATACCACCTGTTAGAATGTGTCAGTCAGTAATGACTACACCTATGCTTAAGCAAGGAGATATGGGGAAAACATGCACTGTTGGGGGGTCCTGAGGACTGGAGTTGAGAAACACTGCTCTAGAATGCAGTCATCTAGATGGTGCTTAAACTACCACAAATTGTAGAATCCTCCACAGGTACTGGAATTACATTAGCAGCAATTTCTCTGGATCGTGTATGCAGTACTCCATGTTGAACCACTGGCTGGCAGGACAAGTCACATGAAGGTTCAGTTAAGAGGCTTCCGGGGTACCTCTTGGCAAGTTCTCTCAATTTAAAAACATATGTATGACCCAAATATGTGGGACTCACTGTTTAGAGTTAGGACCACCCTATTAGCAAAAGAACCATGGAGTGTGGGGTGACTAACATACATTTGCAAATGTGTGCAACTAAGACTTTTGCATTTTTTTATTTACAGTAGAAATGGCAGGTCTTTTGCCAGCTGTAGCAGTGTGCTGGGGGATTTTTTTCTGTGTGTTGGTTCCTGATCAAGTCAGATGACTCACTGAATCCAACAAGAATACTGTATGTGTGAGCCATGACTGCCAACAGTGCCAGCACCCAAGGTGCAGTTCATGGCAGAGCTGAAGGCGATTTCTGCACATCGAAAGAGGCCTAGGGTCATCCTTACAAACAAACCAGAAGCCTGACATGTTCTTAAAGTATGAATTAGGCTTCACTAGCATTGAAAAAGGGTCATTTTACTTATGTGAAAGAATGCTTACCTTTCTTTGGGATCTTTAATGTAGGTGTCGATAAGAAGACTGTACATCTCTGAATGAATGTTCTCCATTGCAATTTGGAAGCCATAAAAACAGCGTGCTTCAGTTATTTGCACCTCCTGACTGAACCGCTCAACCTGAAAGAATTGAAGAATTTTATAAAGGGAAGCTCAAACCTTAAAGATTGCTCTTCACTTGTAACAGGATGTGTGATGCACTCATAATATACCTTATGTCAATGCTATCATTGTCAGAGACCTGACATACTAAAGTTAGTGTTCAGTCACCTTAAGCTTAGTTTGTGTTTAGTCTGCACCTTTCCCTTTAAACAACGGCAACACAATACAAAGTGATGTTTGCAAGACAGTAAGCAACCCATGGATTGGCCAGGGTTGGTTCAATGCTACCAAAAGGATTTATTTTGGTGGCATTGAACTATCAGTAATACCAACCCTCAGATAATATTTACTTGGGTAGAATGTTCTTTTTGGCAAAACCCAGTCATTAACATGGGTCTAGTCATAAGCTATCCTGTGAATCAAGGTGAAGTGTAGTACTATAAACTTACCAAGTTCTCATTTACAATGCCATCGCTAGCTGCAAAGAAAGCCAAGACATGGGAAATAAAGAACTTCTCCTCTTCCTTCAATGACTCCCAGTGCAAGAGGTCTTTGGAAAGATCAACCTACAAAACATGTTTGAGCATATTAATACAATAACTGCCCCTCAACTGATTCATTATATCACCTTTAAAAGACAATTGGTTTGAAAGTTATCCTGCAAGTTAATTTTAGCTTCCATAGTGGATAGGCACTAGCATTAAAAGATTAAATCATGCAAGTTGAACTCTATTTTAAAATTAGTAATACATCAGGTTATCATGCACTCAGACATTTTATACACCATTGTTGCAGACAATTGTTTGCTTGCAAATTTTAGTGTGTGCAGGTCAATTTCACTAGTGCACTATTGTCAGAACCCAATGATAATTAGCATTAACACAACAGGTTAATATACTTTACAGCAAGCTATTTACACAAATTATCTGTTTAATATTAAGTACTCATTTCCCCTGATCTGAAATACATCTAGATCACCTTTGTATGGTTAAACTTTCATGAAACACAGAAAGGTTCAAACTCATGTGTCAAAAATTAGATGTACAAGTCACCTGATATAAAGGCTCTTAGCACATGTAAAAGCATCAAGTGAAAAGCAAGGATTACAGGATTTTCAATTAAAACTATTGATGTCTTCAGTTAGAAGAGCATCAAGTACACTATTAAGGCATCTCTAGGAAGATGGGTGGATGAAAAAAACCCACACAATCACTGCTACCATACTCAGCCATCTCACCTCTTCTGCAGTCCAGAATGAAGCTTCTGCCTTCTTATACATTTGCCAGATATCATGATATTGGATTGGAAAGATGACAAAGCGATTAGGGTTGTCCCGAAGGAGGGGTTCATCCTGAATACTTGGGTTCTTCTGTGCTTTAGTTTTTACCTATAGAAATGCCTTGTTAGTCACTGTAAAACTCAATACCAGCTAGCTGCATTCATGATCCTGTCTCATTACTCCCCAAGTATACCCACATACCACTGCAAGTTAACATTTCCCATCAGCACCTGATTTAACACTTATCCACTATTTGCAATTATCACCTATATGTACCATCTACCCATCACTATCAAAGTGATCCATAACAAATTACAAAAACAATGCTAGTTTGAATAAGAAATAGGGAGCCCGAGTTGTCAGCTGGTGGATCCCACCCATCCCCCACCGGGGTAGCACATTTGGCGCCAGGACATAGAAGCTCCTGATTTTTAAAGTTTACACTATCCCGACTAGGCGATGCCTTAGAGTATGCTGGGACTTCTTGTGCCCTCCGTATAAGAACTCACCGAGCCAGTCTCGGCGTCCTGGAAGATCTTACGGGCGGTCTTGCTGGCCAGGATCCGCGTGTTGCTGAGAGTCGGCGGCTGCAGTGACAGGAGACATAGTTAGACACCACAGCAATAAGGAACAGTGACAGGAAGCCTAGTAAGAGGATACATCAATAGGAAACATAGTAATACAGCAATAAGACAATGACAAGATTCCATCGGAACTCACTGTGTTCTCTTTGTCTACCAGTGTCAGATTCTTCATAGGAGAGACATTGTCCACGGCTCCAAAGGGCTTGCGGGCAGACAGCATGATGATAATAATAGACTAAGCGACAGAGAGCAGGTAGATGGAGCGGGCAGAGCCGGTGGCGAGCGGCCGGGTGTATGTGTACAGTGCAGGAGAAGATGATGCGGAAGAACAGCCGGTCTTCGCTATTTATACACTATTCGCATTTGGCGCCAGGGACAGCTCGGCCAATCAGGAGCCAGCCTGGGGATGGAGCGGAGGAAGGGGGATTCAGCGCCAACCAATCAGATCATCCGAAGGTGCGGCAGCTGTTACTAACTATGAATCGAAAAGTGCGCCCTTTTTACACAATGGCCCCTTCATATTACACAGACATGCACGGTTCATGTATGTGTCATGCCTATGTGTGTGTGTGTGCACACTTTTATATATGTTCTTGTTGAATCGACTGAATGATGTAGAATGCATACATCAATGTACATATTATGTGATGCCCTCCCTCTGTCGTATAATGGTGGGAGCTCAAGCAGTGTTACACAACTCCCTCAGGGCTGTTATGAAACCAGTGTTTAAATGTAAAAAAAAAAAGAGTTGTTAATATAAATGTATCTTAGCTCTTTGTGTGTTGGAAATATCCGTAAATCAGAGTTGTAACACATTTTCTCCGTATGTGATGGGTAATTTATCATGACTAAAAACCTTATGTAATATCAATAGTCAGATTGCATAAACAGGATACATGGTGTGATATATGTTAGGTACACAGTGGACGACGTGTATAGTTCTTTATAACCCGGATGTAAGGGGGGATCAGGGGCGGCCTAGCGCTTCTTTGTGCCGGGTCCACGGCCCTTTTCGCCCCCCTTCCCACGTGCAGGGTAAATAGTTTACGAAGATGGGAGGTATGACTGTACCACCGGTGATTTAATAGGCGTTATACACAGGGCGCGCCACTGTATTATAGGAGAACTAGCGCCTCTCCGGCAAGGCACAGGTTAACCGATCTCCCGCCACAAGCCGCTGGTCACGTGAATACATAATTCCGCGCGACTGAAAGTCAGTCAAACTTTGGCGCGCTCTCAACGTAGTGCGAACATGTCTCCGGCTATTGGCCGGCAGCCGGTGTCAGATTGTGGGTACGTCACACGCGTCATCCAATAAACAGCGGAGGCTCAGTGTCACATGACTTTGTGATGTCTGTTTCGTCGGTGGCGGTGGGCGGATATCGGCAATTAAACGTTTCCCGCGTCCTCTGGGACAATACCGGCTACATAATGTTATGAGGAGGAGTAATGGCTGCGTTAGTCGTGAGCTGTATGAGCAGATTATGATATTAGTGTGCTTGTGGGTTGTTACACTGTTGTGGTGCTATACATCCTAGTATGTCAGTACTGATAATACTACCAGAGCTGGGTATGTTACTGCTAAGCGTTGCTGGAACTTGTAGTTCTGCAGAAACTGAAACGTCAGCTGTCCAGGTTACTTGTAGATCCACAGCAGTTGCTGTGCCAGCTGTTTGCTTAAGCTGCTAGAACCAGAGCTGTAACTTACAATACTAGCCTGGGGCAAGAAAGACAAATGCCGCCCTAGCCAACTATTTTAACCAAATGAACCTAAAGTATTTCTAAACTGCGCCCCCCTTCAGCGTTGCGCCCTGGGTAGTCACCCCTATCGCACAGCCCTAGTTACGGCACTGGCTAGAACTATACACTGAAGCCAGCAAACTTGTACTTTAATTGATCGTTCCTTTATAGGTAGATCATCTTCCCTATTGGTGTACAGATATGGATATGGTGCTGTGTTGTTGGTCTTATCTCCAGGAACTAGGAAATTCTGTTTAGGGTGGCACTTGGTGTTGTAAGATAACTTAGGAGGTCACTTAATATTGTCTATTAAATATTGTTTTAGGACCATTTGAAATGTTAAAATTGCTAAAAACATTCATCATCATTAACATTTATATAGCGCCAGCAGATTCTGTAGGGCTTTACAATTATGAACATACAGTAATAAAACAATACTGGGTAATACATACAGACAGAGAGGTAAGAGGGCCTTGCTTGCAAGCTTACAATCCATGGGACAATGGCTTGATACACAAGGACATGTGCTACTTCATATAGAATATTGCCTTGCTAGAATGCAAAGGTTACAAAGTATTTAGTGATCTGTATGTTCAGTCACACAACTCCAAGGGTGGTTGTGTTAGCTGTGTAGAAGGGTGGTAATAGGCATTGTCAAGATTTATCGTAAACTTTCATCCACAGTAGATCAATAATTTCTTGAAACTCCTATATTTTTATAATGTTTTGTAAGGTGTCCAATGTTTTATGCAATAGAATTTTTCTGATCTTCAATTAAAGATTGCTTTCCAAAATTCCAGTTTTAATCGTTTGTAGAAACAAATTTGACCATATAAGAATGAAGTCTACCAATTTTAATGCCTTCAGCTCTCCATATAAAAAAATTGCAATGTCTGTTGGGCTTGGTCAGAAACATGTGTTTACTTGAGTTTCTGTATACAAAATACCAGCACTTTGTTTTTCTTTCTGCATGAAATTGAACCCTTTGATATTAGCAAAAGAATGTTGCCTCCCAACCCCCACACCTCCCCCCACCCTCAGTTATACAATCCGGCAGTGTAAGGTCAGCTGTTCTTTTTATATTTGTACTGTTTGTTTAAAGTGGTTTTCTAGAGTTGGGTGCATGAGAATGGCTGTCCACTTCAAAACAGTAAATTGGATTTATGGGGGGGAAATGGTAGTGTAGTTTTTCATGATGTTGTATATGTATCTTTTAAAGATGTTTAACACTTATGTGCTTTATAAAAAAAAAAAAAAAACCCAAGCAACATATGTTCATCAACGCATGCTTTTAACAAGCCACATATACAAATCTATCACACTCTGCATGCTATAATAAAACAAATTATATATCTTAAAATGTAGATGCTATATTATCTTGTTTTCACATGACCTTCGGGTAATGATCTTCACCCAGTTCTTGCTTGTATCTTGTGGAGCAACTTTTATAAACTTTTTTTTTTTCTTTTTTTTTTTTCTCTTTTTCTGTGCAAATCTTCTACTTGAAAAAAAACATTTTACAGTAGATCCTACTGGTGAGCCAAATGGCCACACCACAGACAGGCTATTGGTGGGAATGTTTTAAAGCCTCTCTTCTATATGTGGCACCATTTGTTTGTCAGGTTTGCAAAAATAGCACTGAGACTACACATACCTAATTGAAAAGTAAGCCAATCCATATTGCAGCAAAAATTGAGTGCTTGGACCTGAGTTGTAAAATTTTAATTTGTTTGTAGTCTTGATGGGGAATCTGCAGTCCCTGTCTTAAGCTACAGGCAGCCATTATATACAATAGCCAGCTAATAGTGGTCGTTAATTGTGACCTATGTTTACAGTTTCTTGTCATGCTATATTATCAAATGCAGAAAGAGCACTAATTTAAACTAATAAATGTCTTTGTAGCTGCAGCCTTAAATGCATGCTCTTGCATATCTGTCAGCCCCCTGTTTACCTTTTGGAAAGCTAAGGGTTAATGTCTTAAATTGTCCTAGTTGTAAGCAGTTAGTTATTCTGTGCTTTCAGTTTGGGACTAATCCTACTGCGGGAGGTAAAAGTAATTGTCCACCTGTTGTCTTTTTGCAATTTACTGTCTGAATTGCAGATGAATCCCCAGCTGTTCCTCCAAGAAACCTGTTCAGACTTTTGTGTTTAATGTTCTGGATATATTTTATCCACCTATTTAGACTTCACTACTGGCTAATTATTAACCGACTTAATTTGGATGTCTCAAAGATAAATTTTGATTTGAAGAGATACTACACGTGGCTCACTTGGAAGAAAAGCATGAAAACTGATCATTGGTAGTTTGTTTGTTTTTTTTTTAGGTTTTTTTTTATATTTTCTCCCAAAGGCTGACACTCTGACCTTCACCATATCAAACTATTTCTTTTGGGTCTTTTGAGTAGTGCCGTCTGTTTTGTAACTAAAGCAGCTTTACAGGTTACTGGCTGCCCAGACTGCTGCCTGATAAACAAGTGCTTTATTCTTCAGCCTGCTGCGCAGCGGCCAGTCTTACAGTACAAGTGGCTGGAGACTATTCTAATTTGGGGGCCAAAAATTACATGCAGGTGGCCAAATTGACGAGGTTTGATCTCACAGGCTAAGTGGCCATCCACACAAACAGTCATTTGGTCCTGTTGGTGTAGTCATCCTGTGAATTGTCATATTCCGATCCTCTATTTCCTATGAGTACTCCCAGTTTCCTCCAACACTCCAAAAACATACTGGCAGGTAAATTGGTTGCTAACAAAATAAAAATTAACAATTGTCTGTGTGTGTGTCGGGGGAATTTAGACTGTAGCTCCAATGGGGCAGCGTCTGATGTGAATTACGAATATTATCTGTATAGCACTGCGGAATTGGTGGCGCTATATAAATAAATGATCTATGGAAGTGCACAACCTTTATACAATGAAGTACCCTTGATGGGATTCAGGCTGTTTTGATCAAAATGCGCTGTTGAGCATAACACGTCTTTCAGGAAAGGGGGCTGCTATAGGTGAAAGCCGCAGCTGACTTTTGGTGTCACAGGATTAAAATGTTGATCAGTAGTGTGAATAACATCATAACTTGCTATTTTGGAGCTATAGCTAATCGAGCCTACATCGATCTGTATGCAGCCCTGGAGGTTATAAAGGTGGCCATTTTCATGCCATAGAAAGCAGGAAACGCGAGGATCGTTCTGCAATTTCTTGGAGCATGCTGGGGTAGATATATATTATAAACTCACTAAGGTTGCCATGTTCAGATTTAAGATACCTGAAAGTTTTAGATTTCTGCTGAAATTTTGTATTGACAACCAAATTGTGGTTAAGAAAAAAATCCAAAAAGCTGAAGCCCATTTTGAAACCAGATCATGCAGAAATGAGTCTGACCAGGTGAATGAAATGTTGCCTTGAATTTTATTGTAAATGCTGTATTGAAGTGGTTAAACAGATCTGTACTTTGGAAGCTAAACTGTTGGAAAACGATAAATGATGCTTTAAAAAGATAACAAAATAACAGACTTATGTTATTTAGATGATAAAATGAATGCCACTGAAATGATTAGCAGAATTGAGAACTGATTTAGAAGCATAAGCCAGTTGATAATGAATGTACAAAGTACCACAACTAATCTGTCTCTGTCTAGAAGGATTTTTTTTTTTTTTTTTTGTAAAGCTACATTATCTACAGATGGACATAGACGCGACCGCCCCAGTAACACAAATTTGAGTACGGTAAAGAGCAATGACCTAGCATGGAATTCATGGCACAGGTGCTCATTCCCAACTTTAGTCACCCTGTTTTTAACCCCATCCTTCTAGTATTGCGAACCCTGGATTACTCTCAAACATCCATAAGGAATTAGGGGAGCACACTTTTCCCCCCCCCCCCCTCCCTCATGTACTTGACTTGCGTCTAATATTGCTTGAAGAGAGAAAATGAAAGGGGGCAATGACAGTGACAGGAAAGTGTAGGCTCGGTACAGTGATTGCGTGCTTACATATGGCAGCTTCTGCTTTCCTAAATACATATTGACCCTTCCAGCTGATTGTACTTAAATCATTAGTAGCTATATTCAAAGTTGCAGCCGTCTCTTTGCATGACTTATTCACCTTTCCATTTGGACTACTGCAGGAAAGAAAATTCCCATTGGTTTTTGTGGAGGGAAAAACACTAGATGCTTTTTATTTTATTTGTACTTTGTATTTGTATTTAATTTTGTATTGAAGATGTCGAATTTATTAATAGCGAAGACACTATTCTCTCGAGTATATGAAATCTTATTCTATTGTCTGCAAATTGGGTAATGCAACTTTTGCATTTACTACCAAGACTCCAAAGCCAAATCTCTAAGCTATCTCTGGGCCATAGTCTACACCAGGGTTTCGCAAACCCAGTCCTCAATGCTCCCTAACAGTGCATGTTTTCCATATCTCCTTGCTGGAGCACAGGTGTATTCATTACTGACTGACACATTGTAACAGATCCGCAGGTGGTCCTAATTATGTCACATGTGATCCGGAAAACTTGCACTGTTGGGGAGCCCTGGGTTTGGGAAACCCTGGACTACACATTTGTTACACTTGGTGCAAATGTTACTGTTATTGAACTGCATCTTGAGATGTGTCTGACTCGGCATGTGCACGTAAACCCTTTATTTACGTGTGCCTTTTTTTTTTTTCATATGCATCCAGCATGGTATGCAAAAGAACATGTGTATGCTGGTAGTCTTGCAATTAAGTATGATGCCACAACAGGTCTTTTCAATTGTAATTGCACTGTTCAGCTGCACACATTTCTGGGTTCTACAGTACCCCAACATTACAGATGTTCCTGTGGTATCAGATCATCCGCCATGTTGCATTGCTGCAGAGTGCCAACACTGGAACTGTAAAATAAATGCATTGATTAAAGTGGCTGTGACTGAGAAGTGTAAACAATACTTTCTGCAGCAATAACCCGAAAAACTTTGAGGACAGGATGTGACTAATGAACTCTCGTAAACTGACTACCACACCCAATGGGGAAGACAGCCAAGGTTCATATTAGCTGCTCCAGCTGTTTATATTCCACTGAAACAATTTTGGACATTCAAATTAAATTTCCCATAATCAGAGAACCTTCTCAATTAGGGACTAATAAGGGTTTCTTAAAGAAACACATTATTAGCCATATACACAAAGTTGTTCTTGATGTAGGTCAGGGATCCTTAAGGATTTAACACAAATATGAAATTTCATATTGGTTCTTTCAGAGAGTCCTCACATTAATTCAATAATTAGAAATTAATTTATATATTGGATCCAGTCAGCCCTCGGTATGGTGTGAGTTTGAGCCATATTTGCTGGCAATCAAAACATTTCCTACTTCCTAAGGTCTGACAATGACACATAATGGGTGGATACTGGATTGGCAAGCTGCATTGTGTGGAGACAGAAAATGAAGTGTTAATGACCATATTATTTAGGGCCCCACAAATATTTAAACTGGCTGCTGGCATTGCTGTCTGAATGTCGACGTTGTGACTGTTGACTTTACTACCTGTCACCATTTTAACCATGTCAATATACTGAATATGTCAACAGTCTATTAACAGATTCAGCGACACCAGAGTGACTACATCCCCCTCTGACAAATGAATATATGTTTCCGTGCAGGTCTGCATCTGTTCGCAATCAAACATGTTCTTACTGTACTCTGCCAATATTGGGCCCTTCCCTCCTTCGTCCTGCCTGTCCAAGCGAGCGCAATTTTCGGGTTTAAGCAAATCTGCTTACGCACATATGTATATGCCAGTTTTGTGAATCTGCTCAGAACTAATTTCCCTATTTTAAACTACAAACTAGCATAAGTCCAACTCCACATCAGCCCCATATATTTAAATTCCCCGAATCCCATAAACAAATTTGACAAACTTTGTTTCATGGTATTTCCTATAGCAACACCATTGTGTTGAACATAAAAACTTATATTATAAATTTTAAAATGTTTTAAAGGGAATTCTGTACAATTCAAGAAAAAAATCCATATGTTGTATAAATATATCACAGTACGTAAAAAAAAATATATATATGATCACATGATGACAAAAGTAAATCTGATTTCCATATTTTATTTTTGCATATTATGTTCATTGAATCTTTTGCATATGATTCCATTTCACAAACTATATAGGTTTAAAAAAAAAATCCACATATTTCAAAATATTACTAAAAAGTATTTTAGGCAGATCAATCAAATTGTAATCTATAACATCCCCAAGGATTTTGTCACAAGTTTACTTCTATACCACACCTGTTTGGCTTGGGAGATTGGAGTGGAGCTAGATAGGTTCAAGAAAGGAGTTGAAGCAATTGCAGAGGATTTACTGGATAGATGGACTGATTACATGTAATATATATTTGTTACTGTTAATTAGCAAAATTCATATATACATTAATGGTGGATTAGAAAGATGCAATCCTTCAAATAGGAAAACTTTCTTCCCAAGTGTTATACAGGATATGCTTTGTCTAACACAGGGCTTTATTATCTTACTAGTCAACATTTAGCTAACAGTTTTGAACCTTGATTCCTTATGTTCGCAGGCTTAAGATAATGTTGATTGTCAAAAAGTATATAAATATTTGATGTTGGGCTGTTCCATGCATTTAGTCACAATTTGAAAGTAACCTTTGGTTTGGGTGTGAACGAAATTGGCCTTTGTTTTATGGTAGAAAATATAGTAAGGTAAGCTAAAATGTTAAACGTCAGTAGATTAAAGAGTGAGTATAGTTGTTTAACTAGTGTATTTTTTGCATATATTTTCTTTATTCTCAACATACAAATTAGTAAAATAGTTTGAATAGGCTTCTGTTTGAATAAACTAATAATCTGAAAGCCCAATGTTTTTTTGGGGGAAAGGAAAAGTGATATGGGCAATGCTTTGAGATGCTATTAAAATAAGTTATGTATGTGATTGAGATGTTCTCTAAATGCTCTTGTAGGCAAACATGTTGTGAATAAGCTAATGTCTGGTGATACTTGTTACACCAATCCCGATGGAGACCTGTTGGCGCAATCTTAGATTGTAAGAGGAGTTTCTTTCAGTATGGAAGAAGAATAAATGTAAGTTTTGAGTGAACTGTTTAGAAGGGGTGGTAGTCAAGTAAAATAGCTTAGGATGGCTTGAAAGATGATTTGGGAATATTTCCTAAAAATGTGAGTTTTCAGGGAATTCTTGAATAATTGGAGACAAGGGGAAATTCCACAGAGCGGATGTAGTCTGAAAAATTCCTGTACTCGGGAATAAACACCAGTGGTAGATTTCAAGCACCCAATGTCATGGAGTTTTCATGCAGTTATCAGTAGAGATATCTGAATTGTAAGTAAAGTAAGCTTGAAAATCAAGAGAATCAGTCTAGCTCCACGACTCCGAACTCTGCTCATGATTTGAAGCCCATTGGTTCAAGAGTCAGTCTAAGTTCCCCAAAATTTTAGTTACAAAACTAAATTTGAAGACAATGAAAATGATGAGGTGAGATGATGAGGTGAGTTGATGCTGGTGGTTGTGTAAGTGATGAAATGGCGTCAACGGGTATCCTGCAAGCCCATCCTGATGATATCCAGACTTATATCTGATAAATAAACTGTGCCAAGATCTGTATGCCATACAATAACTAACTAACTAAGCCCCAAACTTCTTAATTGGTCATAGAAAGACGTGTTCAACTTTCTGTGGTGTCAATAAAGGCTTCAGATATTTTTGGATAGCTACTTCACAACTTGTAATTACCTAAGACCGTACATAAAATGATTCATGAAGTATTAATATTTCATCCACATCTTTTCATGGTATGGATTCATTCCAGTATTTGTATATTATCCATATCCGCTCCTGCATGAATAACAATTTTGGAGGGGACACAAAGTTATTGTTTGTGTTTTAATGGTTTTCTGTACCTGTATAACTAGTATTACTGTAAACTACCTATGCCTAAATGCTTTCCACGTGAATGAAGCCTTCCCCCTCGGATGCTATTATAATGCAAACCATACAAATCCCTGCTTTGGAAACATGGACACAGTACAAAATTCTAGAATTAAATTTCGACTTCACATGCAACCTATAGTTTGAGGAATAAATTTAGTAATATTGGGCAGCACGGTGGCTAAGTTGTTAGCATTTCTGCCTGACAGCAGTGGGGTCATGAGTTCAGTTCCCAACCATGGCCTTATCTGTGTGGAGTTTGTATTTTCTCGTGTTTGCATGGGTTTCCTCCGGGTGCTCCAGTTTCCTCCTAAACGCCAAAAACATACTAATAGGTTAATTGGCTGATAACAAATTGACCCTAGTCTGTGTGTGTGTTTGTCTATCTGTGTCTGTGTGTGTTAGGTAATTTAGACTGTAAGCTCCAATGGGGCAGGGACTGATGTGAGTGAGTTCTCTGTACAGCGCAGCGGAATTAGTGGCGCTATATAAATAAATGGTGATGATGATATTGTAGCAGAGCACCCTCTGCTACAGTCTCATTCAGTTATTTGAGCCTTGTGTCCTAGTCCACTAATCTGTTTCCTTTCAGGCTTCAGTGGCAGCCAGGTGGATAACTGTAGGCCAAGTTGTCACTCCTCTTGGTTTTGGAGCACTTTTTCTTCTTAGGGGATGCTAAAAGACTAAGTGACGCTTTGCTTGATGAGGCAGTAAGAATATAGCTCTGCAAACTGCTAAGAAATAAAAATGTCATGGCATCTTGCTTTATTAATGATTATATGAAGGAGGAATGTGAACTTAATTATTAAATGACCATGATTCATTTATTCCAAGCAACATGATTTGCGATGAATCTAATATAGAACTAGAAGAATCATAAAATAAATTAAATAACATTATAAAAAAATAATGCATTGGAGATTAGAGTTGCATATTTGGTACTGTCCACAGCAATCCTGTAGATGGAGCTAGGGATGGAAGGGGGTAATCGAAATAAGGCATGGTGTACCATCTAACACACCATTAGATTATACTAACAGTGGATGTTTGATGTGCATCAAAACACAATCCGAAACATAAATCTGAATGCAGCTTTTTTTAAAAAAAATTAATTGACGGTTGAAATAGTACCACACCTAAAGATAATATTATGCTCTTTCAAATATTATGACAGTCCATCACTATAGATGAATGAAATAAAAATGAAAAGCAAGGAAAATAGGTAAAACAATTTCAACAGATTATACAAATGACGACAAAACCAATATGTTCAGGGTGTCGGCGATTCGGATGATGAATCTTCGACTATGGAAAAGTAGGTGTGGTGGATCACCTATACATAGCTTTTATTGTAGTAATATATTTAAATTATTAGCACAGTGTGCCAATTTATTTTGTTGCAAATGTACTGATTCTTGATTCTGTGTATTAGAAATGTACTTATTATATTGTGTTATTTCTGTGTAGGAATTGCATTCACTTCTGAGGTATATTTCTGATCCAATGAGCAATTTTGATTCCTTTGTGTAACTTCGAGAAGAAGTCCTCATTAAGGCTAATTAAGTCTATTCAATGTGATTGATCAACACTTGTATACACAACAGGGAGTTGTTGGTTGTGTCCTACCTGGATAAAGGGAAAGGAAATATCGGAACTTTGTAAACCGCAGTGATATAGGATATCACAGATAAGTGTAAATTTTGTTACGTATAAATTGCATTTAAATCTATGTTTGGGGAAACCTATTGCATCCTGATACTAAAAATAACTCTGACTTCTTGGTGCCAGCAATGAGTTCAAGGGGATTGGCTTACCCCCTGCGAGGCTGTGTCCAAAACGGTATAAAACAGCACTGATTTGGATTAGTAATGATACATTTCAGTACATCTGACTTTCTGATCAATGGTTCCTTCATCCAGTGTGAACTATCGTTATCGGGATACTTGAGCGTATAAACATCACTTGTTTGAAGACCTGCTTGGCAACTTCTTCCCTGCTGTAATGTCCTGTGACCTACAGATTAGATACAAAGTTAATCCGTTTCTGGCTGTTCTGAGGTTTGGACCTAGCTTTCTGGTACCACCGCACTGCTCGCTACCCAGCAGCTCTGGCCAGAGTGATAGGCCAGGGGCGATCCATCCACAGCAACACTGATCTATAGGTAGGTAGAGAGGTCAGGTGCACCAGTTAGGGGATATATCACCAATGACAGCAGCAGGAATGCGGTTCTAGATGCCGTGAAGGATTCCAGTGGTGGCAGCGGCTTAAGCCCCTCCTATGGTGGAGGGCGCAATTGGGATAAAGAAAGGGTATGGTGGCAAAGTAAGCCCAGCCAATTCCCAGCAACAACAGACAGGGTGGCATAGGTGTTCCATCCTGTCACAGTAGGTGTAAGTAAAGGTACCTCACTAGCCCCTTTATGACTTCAGTGTGCCAACTCCCATTCCAAACTGAGGAATCTGACAGCGTGAACATAGCAAAAGTGCAGGTGGAAATCTAGGAAATCGTGTTGCGATCATCACCACCTCTTCCCTAGGGCACTCACAGCAACATACATCTCATGGCTTCCAGTGTACAGTGTCCACATCAGCTTCACTGTCGCTGACGGAGGTAACGGTGACGTTTCAACTGTCAGCCCTGATAACAGATAATTACCAGAGCTGCAGTTATCTTTGCCAAATCCTAACTCACCAGTGCATTCTCTAAGACTGCTTTTTTTTTTTCATGAGCTGAGGTTGAAGGAGGTGAACAGTCCTCTTGTGCCTATGTTTTTGCTGAAAGAAAAGAATCCTAATGAAGTGGTAAACATCAATTAGTTGAATTGATTAATTAAATATTTGTGAATTTGATGCTAACTGAGGGCTTCTGGGACTCCCTTGTTAAAGACCAATTACAAATGTTAAAAGTTTGCATTGTGGATATACTGCGCTTTTAAAATTTTTACTTTTCACCCACTAAATTTGGAAGCCCACCAGGGGCAGCAACGGCCACCCCAGGTGCCAGGGCTACTCCTACTGGAAAGAGTAAAACTCAACTGCTGCTGCCATTGTCCCTCCATGGTTGTGGTCAGCATCTTCCATGAACAGGTAAATGCTCAGCTTCACTCTTCTAAAATAAACAAGATTTTTCTTAAATTACATTTTCCTTTAAATTAAAATGTCCCTCTCAGGCATGTAAAGAGAAGTTTGTAAGTGTGTGAGTGAATGTGTTTATCCTCTTGATGTGCTCTTTTGTTTGTTGATTACTTCTCAGTTTCCTAGAATTGAATATAAAATGGCAAATGGAACTGAAATACGTTTGGTAAAAGTACATAGAACATGTTTGACACATACTGTATGTTGAATACAATTGTAACGGATGTCAAACAGGTTTGAGACTTTTTAAAGATCCTCAAACCTGTTTAAGCAGCAAACAATTCTTTCAACTTTTGAGAATTTCCCCAAACTGTAGCTTTGGTTCGAAGAGCTTGTTCAAGAACTGCATTCACAATGGTGCACATACTGTTCTAATATATTCAAAAAAATTATTGTTATTTAAGTACCAACATTTTATAATGTCGCTATCAAGCTACACACTATGGGGCTGACCCAGAATAGGACGTACACCAGCTTGTGTATTATGCGTTAAATCACTCTGCGCATGCCCAGAAATTAGGTGCACACATATACATTATGCAGACTTGCACGACATTGCCACGTTACTCTGCAATGCCCCCTCTGTTCTCTGTCCCATCAATGTGTGTGGCTCTGCATAAGGAAGGAAATACGCTAATTTTTCATGCTCTGTTTTCAAGAGTCATATACTCACATGATATGAAAAATAATGAAAATGGTAACCTCTAGCAAAAATTATTTATATAGAGCCAATCATTTTTGTCATTCACATCAGTCCCTGCCTCTTTATAGCTTACAATCTACATTTCATACCACTCACAGAATCGGGTTTTTTTTTCAGAAGCCAATTAACCTACCAGTATGTTTTTGGACTATGGGAGGAAGCACTAATCAAACACGGGGAGAACACACAAACTCCACACATTGATAAGGCCCTGGATAGAATCCAACTCATGACCCCAGTGCTGTGAGGCAGCAATGCCAACCACTGTGCCACCATGCATAAGCTTACAATGTATTAATTTATTTTCAAAATGGAGAATGAGTAAGCATTAAGTAAAGCAATTAAGTATTCTAGTAAAAGTCTATGAAATTACAATTTATAGGTTATTAGATATTTTTAGGGCAGAGTTATTCCAACAGCTGTAATAAATTTGTTGCATTTGTAAAGTATACATAAACCTCAATATATAACCCACTCTGATTAAATATTTGCATGTTTATTTCTTAATGGGGAAAACTAGCGGGAACCTTGGTTTATTTTCTGCCTCCAAATTGTATAATTAGGTGTAATAATTCTAGACGCAAACTGACTAAATTATTAATCCTGTTTAGATTTTCACTGAAAATTCCACATGTGACTTTTTAGTTTTAAATATGTTAATGACTATTTGTATCTCGATCTCACTTGTTCCCCAGTGAGTTGACATAAAGGGGGAATTCAATTCACTGCGTTACTCGTGAGAGTAACGCGTCCCGTACACTATTACCATTAGTACAGTAATTTTAATGCAGATTTCTGCTCGCAGCTCTCTGAGTTGTGAGCAAAAATCAGCGTTGAAATTACTGCATTAACGGTAATAATGTGCACTATTAATATAGAAATAGTGGGTAGGCCATGTTACTCTCATGAGCAATGCGGGCAATTGAATTTCACTCAGAGTGTAAATTCCTTAGGTTGCATTTAATCAGACCCCCCAACCAGTTACAGAAATATTCTTGTCTTAATATCCTTGTAACATATTTGTAGGGGAATAATAGTAGCAACTATCCTAAAACTTTGTTTTGTAAGAAATGTCTCACTGTGTTGCCGCCCACCATGGGATTTCTGTTTTCCTGATACTTAATAAAACTACCTGTTTTTAATTTCATACTAAAAGTATATTCAGTAGTGACTGACCCAGCTGTGATAGAGTGGGCAAAAACCATTGAGAATTATATGTGTAGACTGTAAACTTGTCTAATAATAGTAGATATGCCCGCTCCCTGCGCTCAGCCAATGACCGACGCCTCTCCTCCACTCTGATCACCTCTTCCCATTCCAGAATCCAGGACTTTTCCCGTGCAGCCCCCTTCACTGGAATGACCTCCCTCGCTCCATCCGCCTCTCTCCCACTCTGTGCTCCTTCAAACGTGCACTCATAACTCACCTCTTTCTTAAAGCCTACCAACCATCCACTTAACCCCCATCTCCTCCACTCATTCTCCTCTCTCTCCCATTCCCTCAACTGGCTCCTCTTGTGCCTGGTCTGTCAACCCTCCCTTAGGATGTAAGCTCGAATGAGCAGGGCCCTCTTCCCTCCTGTCTCCTTACCCGTTCTTCTGCTCCGTGTCTATTGCATCTGCCTGCCTGGAGTTTCTGAAGTATTGGTACTTTTTGTTTATTGTTCTGTACTGTTATACCCTGTATAGTCTACTGTTTGTATTATGTGCGGCGCTGTGGAAACCTTGTGGCGCCTAACAAATAAATGATGATAATAATAATACAGAAGAGCATAAGTAATATTAAATGCAATTCTTCATTACCGCCACCAGAGGTCAGCAGTTAGCTCAATGTGTATTAGATACTCTATTCCAAGAAATCTGAAAGAGAACTCAAATTCCCTGTCAAGCATGCTCAATAAGGGTAAACCTTTCCTTTACCGTTATTTTCTACAGAAGTATGGCTTACCTAGTGTCCAGAAGGGCTACACACCTGACCAACTGCTCTAGTGGTTGTAGAGCAGGGGCACACATACCCATACCGTACTTGTCAACTCTCCCAGAATGGCTGGGAGACTCCAGAGTTCTGGGTAGGACTCCCTGGCGAGTAGGGCATTCTCCCGCATCTGCCCAATCCCTAGTGAAGTGGGCAGAATTAAAGACGAAATTATGTGATTCTCAGGGAATCGCGTTATTTTGGCCCAGCCCCCTGCTGTGAAAGGACGTGATCACTTTGTTTCATCACAGTGGAAAGGCTAAAATGTCACAATCCATCAAGCTCAGCCCATACCCCCTCTGGGAACTCCCGGAGGGGCACTAGAAAAAGTTGGCTAGTGTGACCCATACCTGTATTGAAAAGTTGGGAGGTTGAATCGCTGGGCCCACCAGTGACCATCGGTCATTATGTCATATAGGTGCAATGAAATCCTTCTCTGTAATTTCTAGATTGCATTCTCAATCTGATATTGCTGTTTGACCTGCTGGAACAAAAGTAGGTCTACCCCTTTGTGACTACAGCCATATGAAGTCAGATAACCCTACATCCACTGTTAGTTAAAGACCTCTCCAGAATTTAAATCTGCGGTGCATGGGAAAAAAATCTTCCACCCACAGTCCACCACCTTATCTTAAAGGCTAGTTCAAAGATGGGGGAAACGGAAGTTAAAAAAAAGTAGACTGGTAAAAATAATGCAAACACCCTACCATGATACAATAACTAATGTTGCAATATTCAAGAATATTACATGCAGTGTACAATGATTGTATTTGGTGGAATAGTGGGGTAAGAATAGAGTATAAACAATAGAAGGAGATAAACAATGTTTCCAGCCAATTCATCTTGAAAAGTCTATAAATAGTTACAAGGGGGCAGGAATGCATTTTTTCCCTCTACCGCTGAAATCATGGGAAAGAAGTTTTCTACTGGCCTGAGTGACTTTAGTTTGTATAATAGAAGTTATCCCCTCCCCCTTAGGCTGAGTACACACTAGAGCATTTTCCGACCAATGTGTTATCTACAATGATTGTACCTACAACTGAAGGACCGGTCAGTCAATCGATTCATGTGTACATACTATACACGTTTTAAACAAATTTTTGCACAACTAACCGTCCGGCCAGCAATTCTTGTCAGTCATAACATCTCAAAAGATAGTGACTCTGTACACACTGAAACAATATTTGGCCTCCCTCCAGCAATATGGCAAATAAATTTAAATAAACGGTTGAACACCACTGGCAAAACTCCCAGAAACTCAGACTCCGGAAAAGGAAATAAGTTATCGCCATTCATTCTAGAACACATCTTTGTGTAGAGTGTTCATTTGTTCTCAACTGCCCATTTACTACGGTTTATTTAAATGTAATGTCCACAGTTGAGTAACGACAAGCTCGTGATCTTTTGCTACGCCAAGAACACTGCAAGCACAGACCCAAAGGGAGAAAGAATCAGACCTGTTGAACCAAAAAGTGGTTCCAGAGGAGAGATTCCTTTTCACATATGCCCCTGCTACAGGAGATACGGGACAACAACCCTGATGACTTCAGGAATTTCCTGAGGATGAATGAGCCCACATTCCAGGATCTGCTCCAACTTGTCATCCCCCCCCCCCCCCCCCCTCATCCAAAAGGCAGACACCCATTTAAGTAGACCCATCCAGAGACTGGTTGGGGTGGGGTACACCATTATGATGACCATCATTACGACAAGAGTTCTAGCTACACTAATAAGCTGATCACTATAACTCTGACTTGTCAGAAATGCAGACTTGCCTGAAAACTGATACTTAATATTTCCGACAGAAATGAGACCCATCTCTGGTGTGCAGACCAGAGATGGGCTGACAATGAAAAGGCAAAACCAATATTTTAACTTAAATAGGGCGCACACAAACCATATAAAAACTTTTTAAAAATTGTCAAAAAAAATACACAGTGGTCATAATGTAACTTTTCACTGTTTTCCAATGGTAACTGGCTCCCTGTATACTGTAGCATGCTTGTACTACTCATAGGTGTAGAAGTCCTGTAGGCAGGAGGGGTAACTGATTGGCTTCCCATGACGGGATGTTGCTTGTGGAGTGATAGTGGCTGAAATGTATATGATTGGGCCGGTCTGAAATGTCCTTGCTCCAGTGTGTGTGGGGATTGTGTTAATACAGTGTCTTGTGAGAGATCACTTTTGTTGACCTACAAATAATGTCATACCCCAAACGTTCTTGCATTTCTTATTTTCTTTCCAAGAGTTTCTCCTAGCAGCTAAAATTTGCCTGGTTCTTTTGACATCAATTGGTTTGCAGACGCCATCATCTTTTGTCTGATCACATCACTTTGATTCCCTAGTGGCTGTGTGGGTAGATCTGTGATCTCCTGGCTGTCTGTCAGCTGGCCGACATGCAGTGGTGTTCCATCTTGCTAAGATAAGACCGCAGGCTGTGTAATAAAAACAGAATATAAACTAGTCTGGAATTTCCCAAATTGTAGCAGTGCCATAGATGGCAAATATGTGAGAATTATGCCACCCTCAAAAAGTGGATCCTATTACTACAACTATAAAGGATTGTTTAGCGTTATTTTGATGGTATAATGGATGCCAACTATGAATTACTATTTGGGAAAAAATGGAAAGGTGTCAGATTGCGGGGCATTGGAGCAGACTCTTTTTCATGCCAAACTTAAATATATTATCCTTAATTTGCCAACATGAAGTGAACCAAAATATTGACTAAATTTTGTTTTTGTAGCTGCTGAAGCATTTGCACTTCACACCACAGTCTTTAAACCTTATCCACAAAGAAATCTGTCAACAGAATGGAGGATTTTAATTCATAGTTTGTCAAGAGCGAGGAGAGTTGTGGAAAATGCTTTTGGTGTATTGAGCAACAAACTTAGAATTTTTCATTTCACTATTAATCTTCACCTAGACAAGGTGGTTATGGCTTGTTGTGTCCTACACAACTTTATTATGTATATAAGCCATAGTGTGGGCAGTGTGCCTAGCCATAGGGCGAGCACTCTAGGAGTCTGGAGTCATCCCAGGTGAGAAAATATTGTAATGGTGAGGGTGCTGTGTCCTTCCAGAATGACATTTTGTAATGTATGTGCATTAGCATTGTACGCTTCTAAACTTTACTGTCTGGTACATATAAATAAATATTTTACGCATTTTTTTTGTGTATTTTGTTATCCACAAGCAGGAATGGGATTTGTAGGCCTCAATGAAGTCCTTCATGAACACCACACTTCTGTCAGATGCCGTGTTAAATTACTTTCTAAAATTAAAATACACATAGATTGTCATATTTACATTCACACTCCAAAACAAAAAAACAAAACCAGGAAGTTTTGTGCTATAAAGTACGTACTTTGCTATAATAATGATGAAATTGGGTAAAACAATCGTATCCGTTCATATGCTACAGAAAGTTCAGGGCAAATTATTCCAACAGAGCTGCAAACACAAGGGTATTATACACAAATGGACATTTACTCACAATGCTCCACTCTGCAACTGTAGCGTCTGTGATTGGTCCATACTAACTG
This sequence comes from Mixophyes fleayi, assembly GCF_038048845.1. Taxonomy (NCBI): domain Eukaryota; kingdom Metazoa; phylum Chordata; class Amphibia; order Anura; family Limnodynastidae; genus Mixophyes; species Mixophyes fleayi. Next base: position 47,880,098 of record NC_134404.1, read on the forward strand.
CGAACTCCTAAGTATGCGTCTATAAAATGATAGAGGTGCCAGTCTGTCACCAGTGTTATGTGAGAAGATGGCAGATGAGGAGGGCAGGTGCAGGAGAAAAGTGACAGAAGTGGTGGCGGGGAACGGAAAATAAGGGATGCAATTGAAGAGCCAAGTCAATGAGCCCTAGGGAAGTTGAGATGATGATGGGAGTACTGGCCATGCACGACTATGACTGTCAAAAGAAGAAATACTGAAGTCAATAATCGAAAAGAACCAATTATGCAGAAACTCATAAACCTGCTACGTGAAAAACTGTTAACAAAAAAAAATGGACAAAATTCCAAATCCAAAAACGGTGGTCTGACCTAAAGAACGGGGAGCAGAGAAGGCTCTTGGGAATCTGAGAGAACTTTAATAACAATGAATATTAAAGGTGGTTATTAAAAAAGTTTCAAACTAGTTAGTAACCGGTGTTAGTAGTCGACGGTAAAAATAACAGTAGGTTTGATTAGTAAAAGTTTGACATCTATTTACAGAAAGAAGAATGCACAGTGTCGTGTGCTGCATAGCTACACAAACAGTTCAAATGGAAGATGCTGTAGCGACTATAAAACAATAAATCCCTGAGATAGAAATTGGAGATATAAAAGAGGAACTGAAAGAAGGTGAGTAAAAATCTGTTCCGTGATATTAAATAAATGGCATCTATATTTCATACTTGCCAACTCTCCCGGAACGTCCGGGAGACTCCCGCATTTTGCAGGAGTCTCCTGGACTTCCGAGAGAGTGTGGCAATCTCCCTGATCTTCCCAGAAGTGGGCACAATACGGTTCAAACGCCGCGATTCACCGGGAATCACAGCGTTTGGCTAAAATGATGCGATTTTCGGGGCCCCGCCCCCTACACGCCCACCTCCTACTAGCAGCTCCCGGAAAAAAAAAATGAAATGTTGGCAAGTATGCTATATTTCAGTTGGTATGGACCAGCACAGCAGCATGCTGCCTGGTGAGACCCAGGAGGGACATCAGCATAAAGTGATTTCAAGCAGTGTTCAGGGTGAGCAAATGATAGTAGCCCCATTGGTAAAAACAATGTGTTTTGTTTCTTCATATTTAGATTAAGAGCGAACATCAATGATGTAAAGAAAAATTTCAAAAAACTTGAAAAATGACCAGGATTTTTTTCAAATGTATGAGAAAGTAAAGTTTGTAGCCTGTAGCCAGATTAAAATTACTTTTAATTACTACAGAAGTACTAACTATTTTAGTGGATTGAGAAGTTCTGCAATTTCTATTTTTTTTTCTACATCCAGTTTTTGTGGATAATGTTTACAAATAAATGATATTGTAAACAACTTTCTGGTTTATTGGATGCACTTGCAAGAAATATGCACTTCAAATAAAGGTAAAACCAGTGAATATGTTCAGTACACATCTATGTTCTTTGGTACAGACACGTGTACAATTATAAAAAAAAGTGACATATCAATACACATGTATATAAATGGATTTCTACTCATCACTTATTTTAAGAAAGTTCAATGCACATAGATTTATTAATGGGCATAATTTGTACAATCAATACACATAAATATATTCCTATAATGCCATTGTAATATAAAAATAAAAAAGATGGACATGTTGCATCAGGAAATAAATTATACTATAATGAGAATATATTTCACACGTGATAGCAATAGATATTGTATACACTTGCATACAGGAATACATAAATCACATGTGGAGCATGTAAAACTGGTTTATTATTGCTTCTCCACTAGAAGCACATTATTTCCATTTGATTGACGTTTTGACACCGCACCACGTCAGCGACATAGAGATAGCGTCATGAATTTAGATATACACGCCCAGAAGGGAGTCGCTGCTTGAGGAACTATCGGCAATTTGTCGTGATTTTGTACACACTGCAGGATTCTAAGGATGTTAGAGCAAGATTTATAGTTCTGCTGAACAATCAAATGAAACAACGATCAGTACTTTGGAACTATTGGCATGAACCTATTATCTGGGCACTTGTGCTGTTATATGTAATAGGTGACAGCGGCGTTGGTGGTAGATGTTAAACCACAAGAAGCTTTCAAGCTTAACCAATTTGTTGGTTTTATTTCAGAACTTGTTGTAACAGATGATATATACATATATACAGTTGGTAGCAGACATCTTTAAAGTTGATACTGACTAGGAGACATTCAGTATGATAAACTTATGCAATTAATGTACTTAACACTATTATAGTACATTAATATATGCAGATGGAAATAAGCTTATATTGTGGGCAAGGTCAGAGAACAGGTTGCTCATATATATTCTTGTGCCTCCTGTCACTTTATATATTATATAAAGTAAGAGCACAAAAAAGGATGCAGCTCTAGCTATCACGTCCTTAACAATTCACCTGTCAATGGAAGAACATGAGAAGCTGAACTTCCTGTCTGTACACGCTAAGTAGAGTGATGCAGAAGGCTGGAGGCTGCCCCACTTCCTGTCTTCACTAGATCACAGTAGATACCACTACCAACATGGGAGACCAAGCATAGCGCTCCATATTAACAGAATGACTGTCGCTCATCGTTTCAGTATACACACTGCGATATTTGCCCGAACGGTCGTTCACCTCTCGATTGACCGAATAGTCAGCTGAAAAACCTGTAGTGTGTACGCAGCCTTACTTAAACTGTTCGAGTCCCTCTGTGCAGTTAGTCCCAAATTGGGCAGAGGGTCTGATTTGAGGAGTAGGGCACAGTAGAGGTCTGTGAAGGCTTCAACTCTTGCTGCTTCGTCAAGCCACTTCAACCCACCAATACAATTATGTTATGCATTTCCAGCAAGATTGCTTTTGATACTGGTACTTGAGCATCTGCAGCCTAAAGCAATGGGTGATGCAATGCTCGGCTGCAGCCTGCTCAAAAATTATATCCTCCACTCAATCACATCAGGGATCACAACCGTGCAGAATAAGGGGTTCCACGAGAGGGACTCCACAATTAAAGCAAGGGAATTACTTTTTAAATATATTGGTTAAAAAAATGGAATTAACCTTTAACTCTGACAAGCTCCTAAAATATTTATGAATATATTTACAAGTGTTGACAACGGCTTTGTTTAAAGAAACCCGTATTTTAGTCTCAGTCTGCCTTTAATTACACGTCTATCAGAGTGTGTGTGTTGCTTTGCTCTGTACAGAAGGAATCTGATTCAAATTAGGGAAATAAAAAAGAACGGGTTTAGTAGTTAAAGTGTAATACTGGTTATAATCACAAACATCTAAACATTTTCCAGTTCACTGCCTCACTGTCATCTCCTGACTCAATGATTGGTTTAATATTAACTGATTCAATAATACTGACCTTCCCGTATGCCAACACGGACCTTGTGGGATGACATTTAGACAAAGCAGTATATTGTTTTGTATCCTAGACATGATTGTGTGATTTAGTACATATACAGTATGCTGTTAGAACACCACAAAGGACAGAAGTAAAGCATTAATCTAAAATCAATAAAGCAAAATTATAACATCTACACCCACTGGCTGCTTTATTAGGTATACCTTTCTAGTAGTGGGTAGAACCCTCATTGCCCTCAGAACAACATGAATTCTTTGTGGCTTGGATTCTACAAGGTGCTGGAAATATTCATGAGAGATTCTGGTCCATGGTGACATAATAGCATCACGCAATTGCTGCAGATTTGGCAGCTGCACATTCATGTTGTGAATCTCCCATTCCACCACATCTCAAAGATGCTCTATTGGATTGAGATCTGGTAATTAAGGGATACACTGAACTCATTGTCATCTTCGTGGAACCAGCTTAAGATGACATGTGCTTTGTGACATGGTGCATTATCCTGCCGGAAGTTGCCCTGAGAAGATGAGTAGACTGTGGCCATAAAGGGATACACATTGTCATTTAAATTATGCTCAATTGGTATTAAGCGGCCTAATGCGGGCCAAGAAAATATTCCCCACACCATTACAATACCACCACCAACCTGCACTGTTGACATAAGGCAGGATGGATTCATGTTTATGTCAGATTCTGCCCCTACCATCTGCATGTCACAGCAGAAATCGAGACTTGTCAGACCAGATGTGTTTCCCATCTTCAGCTGTTGAGATTTGGTGACTCTGTGCCCACTGTAACCTCATTTTCCTGTTCTTAGCTAAGACGAGTGGAACCTGGTGTGGTCTCCTGCTGCTGTAGCCCGCCCACTTCAACGTTCTATGTACTGTGTGCACAGAGATGCTCTTCTGCATAGCACTGTTGTAACGTATGGTTATTTGAGTTACTGTTGCTTTCTGTCAGCTTGAACCATTTGGGCCATTCTCTGACCTCTCTCATTAACAAGGTGTTTTCGGCCACAGGACTGCCGCTCACTAGATGTTTTTTGTTTTGTACCCCATTTTCTGTAAACTCAAGAGACTGTTGTGCGTGAAAATCCCAGGAGATCAGCAGATTCTGAGATACTCAAACCACCCCGTCGGCCACCAACATTCATTCCACGGTCAAAGTCACTTACATCACATCTGTTCACCATTCTGGTGTTTAGTCAGCTGAACCTCTTGACCTGACCATGTCTGGATGCTTTTATGCACTGAGTTGCTGCCATGTGATTGGTTGATTAGATATTTGCATTAACAAGCAGGTTTACTTGCTAAAGTGACCACTGAGTACATGTTAGCTCATTATATGTGCAGTAAAATTTATAGGTATGCTTTGTGTCTACTAAATATATAAAGCAATCTGCTACTTGCCATGTTGTTTCTGAAGACTCATGCAATTACAGACACTTTAAAGTCTGCAATGTACAGTTATTTATGAATAGTGGGATTAGTATTTTTTTATATACAAAAAATATTTCAGGTTCAGTGGTCCATTAAACATGGCAAAAGTTTTTAGCGTTCAATAATTGTTCTAAATTGCCAAGCTAAGAAAGAAATCACAAGCTGGGGGCTCAGCTATACAAATGACATTTACACTTGGGAACATTGATTTATGGCGTTGCTGGAAACAGGTTTCCTCCACTGTGTTTGCTCTGAATGCTTCTCAGAAACACTTATGAACTACAAATACAAAGTGGTTTGAAACCTTTCACAAGAGATTGATTTAGTTTCCATCACTAAGAAAAATCTAAATGTTAATAATACACTCGGTCTCCCAATGTTTACCATTGTTTAACAAGCTGTTGCAATCCAAGTACACATTAGTTTCTCTCCAGAAGTAAAATAGGATTTTTTTGACCTGACACATTACTGTGGTGATCAATATATATCAGTATTCATGCAGCAAACTATGTAGCCCATGACAATTTGAATGCAGGTTTCTTTATGAACTAAATTAATCAAAAGTGTTTTAAGCATACTGGCTTACTTTTAATACCTCGCTTCCAAGAGATGTAGACATGAGGTGTGAAAAGAAGGTGTGGAGGGGGCTTCATGGCACAATTTGCATAATCAAATCTGGGGGCCAAAATGTAGGAAGCTACAAACCATGTTATCTCTCCCCTGCCCACTCGCTGTTCATTGAGGTGGGTGGGGCTTCATGTTGTAATACATGTCATTAAGTGGGTGGGGCAAACCAGATGATGACATCAATTGCAGCAACACACCCCTTTCACGATTGGATTAACGCTGACAGTAACAGAGGTGTAGAGTCCAATGAACACCTGGATGTTACCAGGGAACCCTGCAAGGCAGTTTGGGTTTTGCTGCTGATAGGTTCACAGATCACATCCCTCTACCATGCTTCCAGGTGTGATGTGCTTATAACAGGTGAACGGACTGGTCAATATTGCCAGGATTGGTACACGGACGGCCAGTGTAGTGACAAAATGTAGATCAGGAGGAAATGTCAGGACAAGCCACGTCAGCAACAATCATAACCAGAAGGAATACCAAACTGACAGGTCAGAATCACAGGAATCAGCTACAATATGCACAGGAACGCTGGAGTACAGGTATGGAGCCTAATACTCTGGCACAGAACTGTGCACAGAGCAGGTTTAAATAGGCTGAGCAGATTGAATGTGGCGGGTTTGTGATGTCATAAAGGTCCACGCTCCCTCCTGTAAAGAACGAGACAGGAGCTTGCAGGATAATAATCGTACATCCTGAGATCTGAAGAGTATTGCCCACAGACACTTTTCAAGCCTCTGTTTGCTGTACCCTCAAGAAAAGGTAAACTATGGTTTGGGTTCATCCCAAAAAAATGGCACTATTCTTAGAAGTAAGTGGCAGGTTAGCTGAAGATATATTGTTACAGAAGACATAGTTCCTTGGATGTCAACTTGGTGGTTTCTAGCGGTAGAGGAGGGATTCTCTCTGTCTTCTCTAATAATGGGGGATTTTTCTTCGAGTCATGTCTTCCCACTAGAAGGAGTCAAGGTGAACCCCTAAATAGTTTAAGGTGGGGTAACTGAGAGTTCTATTTTTCCTCTCCAGACATTTTCAATGGTATTTATGCTCAAGTATCCTAACATACAGCCTTTCTGCATTGCCAGACACCACTGCAAGTTGGTCCAACAACATATTATTGTCCACATAATTAAAACGTTACTCTTACTGCTGCTATTACTTATTTCATAGATCTCAGTGCCATCTAGAACATATATTTCCAGGCAATACCTATAGTATTAGCTTTTCTAACTAGAATTCAAGGTTTGCCTTTGCAACATCTTGTCAACAGAACAAGTTTTGTTACAGAAGCTTATCAGAACTAAAGCTATCTGAGATAAAGTTGTGAGGTATGATAAACTAGAAAGGGTTCAGAGAAGGGTGACAAAATTGATAAAATATATGGCGTCATTAAGTTATGAGAAAAGGTTAGCCAGTTTAGGCAAGAGTAGAGGAGAGAAAGTTTCACAACCAGCAATGAAAGGGGTTCTTTACAGTAAGGGCAGTCAAGATATGGAATACACTGCCAGGGAAGGTTGTGATGGCAAATTCAATTGATATGTTTAAGAAAGGGTTAGACAAATTTTTAGCGGAAAAGGACCTTTTGCCAATCTTCTCTGACTGTTTAAACAACATCTCAGCTGTGATGTAAGGCCTGCCAGTCGTGAAAAGATGGAGTAGAACGGAATTTACTCATATTGTCTTGTTAAGAGAAGGCTGAAAGAGAGTTTTTGTTTCCTGATCTCCGGGATGCCCAAGTACTTGGGATGGAATGCACCAATTTAAAGCTACACAATGGGCATTTCAATCAGCTACCACAAGGATACTGAGCAACTATTGCATGTGTAAAAGGATACAATCTCCTTCTTGGATCAGGTCAATGAAAACATCACAGATACACAACATAGGTAATAATGGAGAAAACACATCCATGTATCATGATACAGCTCCCGAAAACGCTGTATAAGTTATTTCTGAAAATTAAATACTGTATATGTGTCAACGTGCTTAAGGGATGTTTCCTATTTCATAATACTACTATTTTGTTGTCGGGATAATGTCATATTTTTTAGACTGCATTTCAGATATCGGACCTCTCCATTCCTAATGATTGTCTCAAACCCAGATACAAGAACACAAATCTCACTAGATGGACTAAACTTTTGGTAAACAGCAGTAAAATACAAGTGTATCATACAAATCAGAATAAATCTAAACTTAGAACAATGAAAGCCTAAAAAGATACTGCCTCCGCAAGGCATTAAGCCTGTAAGCTGATCATAGCAAATACTTCAGTCTTAGGTAATAGATACTCCGCAAATTTGAACTGCGCATGCCCAGAACAGAACCATACACAACCAATCACAGCAGCGTTCAATTCATTTTCACAGCTTATGATTTTTGGGTCGGAAAGGGGCATTCGCCCATAGTCAATGCACAGTGAGGGCGTGTCAAACTTGATTGCATTCAGCAACATACAATTCAAACTCTGGGCATCTCAAAAGCTACTTGTCCTGATTACTAGTGATGACTGTCGCATATGCATGCTATTACATGTGTTTGCAATCAGAAGCAATTGTAAAAATATATTTTAAATAGACATTAAGAACATCCTAATAAATGTATTTCATGGAAGAAAAATAAAATATTAAAAGAAAACACCCTCGTGTGTGCCCGAATTCTGTGCTTTTTAAAATAAACTTAGGCTCAGCATGTGTGCCTTGATGAATCAAGCCCTTAATGTTTTGTATTGTTTGTTTATTTAAAAATGTAAGAATAATATATTCATTGAATTATACAGAACCATAGTTCAATATTTGCACAAAAGATACCACATTAATAAGACATTGCAGTTTTTATTTATACAAATAAAGAACTGGAAGTTGCTCAATCAATTTATAGGCTATAGCAGGTGCTTGAAAGGGTGGGGTTATCCTGAAAGGAGCAACACACAGAGAGATCCCCCAGCACACTGCTATACCAGCAACATATCTGCCATTTCTACTGTAGATAAAAATGCAAAATTCTTAGTTGCACACATTTGCAAATGTATGTTAAAGTCACCCGCCACTCCACAGCGCATTTGCTAATAGGGTGGTCCTAACTCTAAACAATGAGAGTCCCATATATTTGGGCCATACATATGTGTTTTTAAATTGAGAGCTAACTTACCAAAGAGGTACCCCAGAAGCCTCCAAATAGCAATCCAATGTCAGCACTCCCCCTCAGCTACTGACACCAACATGCCTCTCAGACAAATAAAGAACTGGAAGTTGCTCAATCAATTTATAGGCTATAGCAGGTGCTTTTATTTATACACCTGTATAAAGAGGCCTCAGTTCGGTACAGAGGTAATGTTACGACAGTTGTGGTTTCTGCAATAGAAATCTAAATGACAATAGAATCTTTACAGTTCCTGTTATTGTCTGTACTGGTTTAGGCACAATGTCAGTGTTTTTAAACACTCCTGGCTTGAGGGGTGTAATATTATAATTGAGAAAAATTAATTCATTGTAATTCATTTGATTTTAGCCTGATAAAAGAGTCTGGAAATAATTTTGGGTGCATTGCTAAATTATTTTTGTAAAGGAACATTTGCCATTTAAAAGATGTCCGCTAAATAAAAAGCACTGTTATCAGTTACTAACCACACTCAGAGGTACAACAACGACATGTTGGGATGACAGGTACATTATAATTCCTCCAGGAGTTACCTTTTCATGGATGGCAGATATCATGCTGGCATCATCATCACCATTTACTTATATAGCGCCACTGATTCTGAAGCGCTATACAGAGAACTCATTCACATCAGTCCCTACCCCTTTGGAGCTTACAGTCTAAATTCCCTAACACACACACACACACACACACACACAGACAGAGAGAGAGACTAGGGTCAATTTTGATAGCAGCCAATTAATCTACTAGTAGGTTTTTGGAGTGTGGGAGGAAACCAGAGCACCCGGAGGAAACCCACGCAAACACAGGGAGAACATAGAAACTCCACACAGATAAGGCCTTGTCAGGAATTGAACTCATGATCCCAGTGCTGTGAGGCAGAAGTGCTAACTACTTAGCCACCGTGCTGCCCAACAGAGACCCCTAATGGGTATAAAGTACCTGGGCAGATAGGTCTTCCTTGGGAATCCATAAAAATATTTGGGGGGGGGGGGGGAGAGCACTGCCTACTAAAAAATAAGTTAAAATGACTGGGGACTCAAAGGTTTTAACATCTCTCTTAACATTTCTGTTTTACCCAGGATCCATGATTCTTGATATATTCAAAAGAACATTGTAATATCGCTCATGTTTTACTTTCATCTTGTGCCAGTTAGTTAGACAAAGCCTCACTCTCTACAAAATATTCTGTCTGCCAAATGAGTGTTTCGCCATCTGCAGGGTTGGCTCCTGCTCTTATTCAGTCACATCTGTTGAACACATTAAAATACAGAGTATAAAACATTTCTAACTAGTCACAAAGTAATTGCTGCTGTAATTAGCATTGACAGGTACAAAGTACAATCTTATGTTTTAATAGGAAGCAGTTCTATAAATAAGTACATTTGTAGCGCCTTTGCACAGATGTAGATAATACACCTGTGTAAGTTTGCTCAACTCGTCACATTCATGGGCTATGTAGGTTAGAATGTGGGAGTGGGATTAAAAAATAGTCTGACAATAGGACAACCCAAGTCCATCAATGCAGTTCTACAGTAAGGGCATGTCTAGGGCTTCCCAATGCAGCTGATTCAAGTCCTGGATTTCTCTAAAGTACTTCTTTTTAGCCGTATCATTTGCCCCAGCTACAGGGAAGGTGTAAGTGCCGACTGATAGTGATGACTGTCATGGCATCGTCTTTGTATTAAAAACTACAAATATGCATGCCGCTAGATAGCTAAATAGAAAATTTGTATGCAAGTAAGATAGAATATAAGACTGCATGGTATGTACAGTATGCATTAAGTACATCCTGATTTATGTATTTAATGTAAAAAAAA